>NW_027202668.1:160000-180115 GCF_024711535.1 Dipodomys merriami
TTGTCTTCAAGTAAGGTGAGCTTCCCCTTCACCCACTGTAGCACAGAGTGACCCAGACCCTGAGTTCAAGTCCCAGGCCTGCCAGAAAAATGGTGCAAATTCCAAGCCAGGGCCTCATTTATTAAGTTTTGGCCCAGCACAGGCCTTGAACTCAGGTCTCAGCCTTTCTCCCACAGCTGATCCTGGAATCCTAGGACCCGAGTTAAAATATCAGAGTTGTCAAAAAATAAATAAATAAAAAGGATTAGGATAAAATTAAGAAGTTCAAGAAGGTGCTTTTACATTTTTTTTTCCCTTTACATTGTGACCATTCCGCGTCTAAATGACAAGGCCCAGAAAGTGTACATGACCTCGCATGTTGGATGTTTGGCTGGCTATTAGGGAAGCCATAGACAAAACCTCAACTTAGGCCTTGAGGTAGAATCCCAGGACTGCCATTAATGATTGGCGGGAGATTCTAAAATGCATTCTAATATACATCCATTCAAATGTTATAAAAGTAACAATTTAATTAATAGTTATTGTATGAGTATAGTATAAAATTCTACACAACAATTATACTACATTGACTAATTTTCAATTAATCCTTTATTATGTATTCAACCATGATAATTAAAAATGGAAGGAATAATTTAATTGTCAATAATTGGTAGTAATATAATATATGTAATTTCATGATATACAGACATCTTTCTTTTATTTTATATATTTGTATATGTGTGTGTGTGTGTGTGTGTGTGTGTGTGTGTCAATGCACACAATTATCTTTTTATACACTTGTCACTCCTGAGGCTCAGTGGTATAGTGATGGTTAGTACATACAAAGCCCCGGATTAAATTCCTCACTACCACATGCACATAAAAATCCGGAAGTTTTGATGTTGCTCAAGCAGTTGAGCACTAGCTTTGAGCATAAAAGATAGGGACTGTGTCTAGACCGTTATTCAAGACCCAGGATGGGCACCAAAAACAGACTGAATGTTGTGACTGCAACTCTGTAAAGATAGGACTTCAAATACCTCAACACAGAACAAGCCAGGTGTCTGGTGCTGACACTTGCCATATAACCTGACTTAGCCAGAGGTATACCACTACAACCAAGCTCCAATCCTTGTACAATCCTTGTACAAGAGAAACTAGGTACAGTGCTCATGTCCTGAGTTCAAGCTCAAAGGACTAGTGTATGCAGAGAGAGAGAGAGAGAGAGAGAGAGAGAGAGAGAGAGAGAGAGAGAGAGAGAGAGAGAGAGAGAGAGAGAGAGAGAGAGAGAGAGAGAGAGAGAGAGAGAGAGAGAGAGAGAGAAAGCAGAAGTGAAGCTGTGACACAAAATGGTAAAGCATTAGACTTCTGCCAGAGCACCCAGGCCCTCTGTTCAACCCCAAAACCTAGCCACCCAGGGCCCAACTAGGAGAGGTCAAAGGTTTCACCAGCCAAAGATGACAGGAAGTTTGTGATATCCAACACATGCTTGGATTTCACAAGCTTCCAGAAACATAGGAGAGGCATCATAGGCCCATCATCACCCTCAATGAAACATTTCATTAGGTTCAGTGCCCTAGTTGTCTGTCAGAAGGACTCCTGAATTATATTGAGCACTGTATCTTAACACCGGAAAATAGTCTCACAAAGGCAGGATAAGTGCATAGAACTTGGACTGCCATGTGACATGGCACAAATGAAGGCTTCCTGTCAAACTAGAGCACTGGGAAGGGAGATAGCTTGGGGTACAAAGAGAACTTTTTCTCCTGACCTTCAGAACCCACCCACACTCCTCCTCATTAATTGGCCCAGATAGAGTAGTTTGTTACACAGCTGTATAGGACTGAGTTCTTTTGTCTTCCTGTCCAGACAATGAGAGAGAATTCTTCCAGCAAGCCTGGGATGCAGAGAAACCCTGAGGCTACACTGGGAGCAGTGAGGGGAGCCCTGGAACATGCAATGTCATTAAAGCAGTCTCTGTGTTATGAACTCATTGTATTGAATACAAATTTCCTAGGTTGGTGCCATTCATCATAGCTACTCTGGAGCTTCACCTATAGGAATACATCCATACATACACAAAGACATGGAGATACAGGTTCTTTATGAGGGGGCAGGTCCTGGCTTTGAACCATGAGCCTGGGCATTTTCCCTGAGCCCCTTTCGGTCAAGGCAAGTGTATTAAGCTTGAGTCAAACCCCACTTCTGGGTTTTTCTGTGATCTCTTAGAAATAACAGTGTCAAGGTCTTTTTTACATTGGATGGATTTAAATTCAGATTCTCTACATCTCAGACTCCTGAGGATCTGGAATTACATTCAGCAGTCACTGGCACCTTCTTTCTTTTCTTCTCCATTTTTTAATCTGGAAAATCTGACTTCTTAATGGGTCATTCCAATGGTTTGAACTTATAAGAGACTACCCAATGTTCTTTATAGCTGCTTTCTCTGAGAAGGATTTTCTCTCCTCATCTTCCACTCTGGTCACAGGTTTGAAGCCAATAGTGAGAAATGAGTGTCACAGGATTGAGGAGCAAATGTCGACAGGACATGCCAGTTCTGTCACTTAACATTGAGCTACAGTAATTTTACTGTCTCAGGATGAGAGGACTGAAAGTTGGAGCAATCCTCATACTGTCTGCATTTCTCATTTTCCCTTTAAACTGATGTAATAATTATGAGTGTTTTGTGTCTCCAACCTTAATTATTTAGAACACACTAGAAGCATATTCATGTTTCTGTTTTCTCTAGTACCTCTCAACATTTAGACTAAAAGTTTTTGTGGAGTGGCTCCTAGGGGAATCCCTGAGGAAAGCTATTTGAAGCCTCCTCAGGAGATCACCATTGAAAGCCAGTCCTAGAAGGAATTTCTGTGAGATTCTTGTCTCCAATAAACCACCAGAAAACCAGAAGTGGAGCAGTGGATTAGAGGGTAGAGCTCTAGTTTTGAGAGAGAAAGTTGAGCAGGAGATAGAGGCCAGACCAGGCAGAAAAGCTTGGGAGTTGCTTATGTTACAGGCCTGTGTCCTTATATGATGCACATTGAAGCCCTCAGCAGCCTTTATTTACATTTTATTATGAGGCATATGCAGGAACAGTCACAAATATTTCAAGGGAAAAGAAGGTCAGAGTGTATAGAAATAACTGGTATTCAGAAAGTTACACTTGAGGACACAAACTCTATCATACTTATGTAAAAACTACGATTAAGAAATAAAGATGAGGGGGCTGGAAATGTGGATTAGTGAGAGAGTGCTTGCCTAGCATGCAAGAAGTCCTGGGTTCTTCAGTAGCACATACACAGAAAAAGCCAGAATTGGTGCTGTGGCTCAAGTAGTAGAGTGCTAGGGAAAGTACCCAAGCTTTGAGTTCAACCCAAGAAATGTCAAAGGTAGGTAGGTAGGTAGGTAGTTATGTAGGTAGGTAGATATATAGATAGATAGATATAAAATTGATACATGAATCTGGTCTTGGATATCAGGAGGAAAGAAGGGAACAATTCCCAGTCATGAGGCCTTCAACAGTGTGCCAGGCCACCAGCATTGCCTTCATACAACCACAAAGTAGGAAGACTGTCTCTTTCCCACTGCTCAGGCAGCAAAGTGCCCAAGAGCCAAGAAGGCAAAGCCAGGTTCTAACTCAGGTGCTTGGAAATGGAAGAGAAACGGCTCTGCCTTTTCTTGGACTGGGGATTTGCATTAACGATGTGGGGAATGAAGGAAGGAGAAAGGACTGGCAGAGGTAGAAGAAGGGCCTTCAAACCTGACAGACGTAAAGTAAAAAACCCACTCCCTAAGACCAGACAGCAGTGTTTTTCTAGTCTCTTCCTTCCCTCTCTGCCACTAAACTGACTCTCTATTGGTAACCTAAAGATAGCTTGAGGCTCCCTTCACCTGAGGGAGGAAGGTTATTCATTGTTTGAAGAGGCTTAGAAAAACCTGACCCTGGTGTAAATCTAACAAATGTTTCAGGTTTCCCCGCATTGCTGGCTGTGCCTGGAATGAATGAATGAAGTGGTTTTGCAGCTCACTTCCCGGTTGAGTATGTATATTTGCCTCTGAATCCTACAGGCCTAGGTCTCTGCACCTAGCCTGGCTTTTGAAACTGTTTTCTGTCCTTCAAATACAGTGTTACACTGGAGTTCTTTCGGCTAGCCGCGCTAGGGCTTGAATCCTGAGAACTTCATTTGAACATTGGATGGGTCAGTGATTTTTTTTCCTTCTATAGCTTGAGAATTCTAAGAACATTTAGAGTGAAAGTAACTTCTCATTACCAAGGGAAACACACAAAGCTGTTGAACATCTGACCTTTCAGAAGTGGAAGTCAGAGTTTCATAGACTTTCCTGCCCTTGTTTGCTTCACCCTGTGATCCTCAGACCTCAGGTTCCTGAGCTAGAGTGATGGGTGTGAGTTACTGGTGCTCTGCTAGGTTCAGAACTGTAATGACATTGATAATACAAGTCAACTGCTTATCTCATAGGGCTTGGGGAGCATATTAAGCCTTTCAACATTGGACTTTTCAAATCCCTTTAGCACACAAGGTTATAATGCTAGAGACTGAGAGGTTGGGCATATGGATGTGCTATACTTGAGCCTTAAGCTCTGACTCCTATTCTGGTGTACATCAGCGTTCATTTTCCAGAGAATGTTCTCCTAATTAGCAAACAGGAAAAGTATTTGATTAACCCTTACTTTTTTCCAGTTGTGTGTCTTATATCAAGCCTGGGCCCTGTCCCTGAGCAATTCAGCTAAAGCTAACACTCTATCACTTGAGTCAAAGCGCCACATGGGTTTTTTTTGGTGGTATCTTGGACATAAGAGTCTAACAGGCTTTCCTTGCCTAGGCTGTCTTTGAACTATGGTCTTCAAATCTCAGCATCCAGAGAAGCTGGGGTTCCAGGTGTGAGCCACCCCCATCTGGCCTATTGTTTTTTAGAGTCCTGGGGCTTCTTTTTTTCAAGGCTAGCACTCTATCATTTGAGCCACTCCATTGCTTCTGGCTTTTTCTGACTATGTGGCACTGAAAATTCAAACCCTGGTATTCATGCGTGTTGAGCTAAATCTTTCCACTAAGCCACATTTCTAGGCTTGCCCTTACAATCTTATCCCACAACTTGCCTGTCCTCAAGAAAAGGCTACTAAGTATAAATCATTATAGAAATCCCTATAGGAAGGTGTTCAAAGATAAAAAGACAAAGCTCATCCTTTAGCGATACTCTAAACATATGAAGACTATGACAAATGCCACCATTTAATTATGTATCATGTTTCAACACAAAAAGTTTTAATGAAAAATGAGTCAATGTCCTAAATTATTGTGTATAATTTTATAATAGACGTGCAAAATGTAATAAATATTATGTGTATAATATTAAATAAAATAAACAATAAATGAATGAATCAAATAAAATATACAAAATCAATAATAATCATAATATGTAATAAACATACATATGTAAGTATATATCATAAATTACACGTGTATATAGATATCTTTTCCATTGCAGGGCCTTCATTCAGGCCATGGGAACTCTAGTCTGAATTTCTTTTCCTCAAGGACACCCATTTTGCAAATGAGTTACCTAGGTGGTGAGATCAAATTCCACAAATGGTAGAAATATTGGTCCAGTTCCAAGACAGTGACTTAATTTTTAATGGAAGCAGTTATGTTTATTCAGTTACATACTGACCATTAAAAAAATCAGTGCAGAATTTTTTACAGCTATTCAGACGTATTTCCCTTACTCCCAAAGTGCTTCTCTGAACACTACATTGTTTCTTTTTTTGTATGTTTTTTATTGTAAAAATGTTGTACAGAGAGGTCACAGTTACATGAGCAAGGTCTTGAATATATTTCCTATTGAGTATTGTAGCCTGCTCCTTTGTTTTCCCCCTACCATCCCTTCCCTCCCATCTCCACAACTACTCCCCGTACCCAATTCTGGAATCGTACACCCAGAGGGCTTGCAGGAAAAAAAAAAGTGGGATAGCACGAAAATTGGCGAGCTGCAGAGGGCTGGAGGTTTTACGTTTTTTTCTTTGCACGGTTACCATCCTGGTTCTGAATGAGACAGATGGCTGCAAAGTGGACATGACCTGCCATATCTGAAGGCTGGCATGCTATCTGGGAACCCATAGGCCAACTGTCAACAAGTATGACACATGTTTTCCTTTCCTGGGCTAGTCCTAAGTGTCAGGCATGATTGAGAACACATCTACAAATCTATATGCTAGATGATAGAATGTAAAATATATAATACATAGTTAGGTATCATCATAGTCAATAAAATAAATGGTAAATAAATGAATAAAACAAAAAATATAATGAATAACCACCACAACATAATATAGGCTGAACATCTGTATGGAAGTTCAATTCTATCTTTAAAATGTATATAAGTAGTACGTTTTCCAGGGCTGGGGCTTGAATTCACACCTACGGAACAGGCCTGACTCTTTGGTCTTCAAGCATGGTGAGCTTCCCCTTCCCCCACAGTGCAACAGAGTTACCTAGACCCCGTGTTCAAATCTGAGGCCTTGCAGACAAAAAAATGCCACACATTCCAAGCAAGGGTGCTTCATTAACATTTTTAATATGTTTTTAAGTTCACTTCACCTTTATTTGATACATTTTGATTTTATAACACGAGTTTTTCAAAAAAGGTGTTTAAACTTTTACATTTCAGCATAGCCCATTGGTGTTTCTATTTTGACCATCTGCCATGAAGAGTGAGAATGAAAATAAGGACACCATTTCTCCCTAGATGGTGGGGACAGTTGAATTTATTTCTATTTAGAGTTATTTCTATAATTATAAACTCTCTGCATTCGTGTCATGTTAGTTTTCCTCAGCGCCTAACACAAAACACACTAGGGGATTCCTGATAGCAGAAAAGGTTGGGTTTCTGAATAAAAGTTCACTTCTGTGAGGACAGTAGGTAATTGTAAGCATTTTGGGAATAAACTGGATTGTAAAATGAAAAACAAAAACATTGGGACTGGGATGTAGCTCAGTAGTGGAGTATTTGCCAAAAGAGCATAAGATTCTGGGAGAAAAGTTTCCTAAAGATTAGAATGTTAGAATTTTATGATCTGTATGAACAAAATTTTTTTTGGTCATGGGCCTGAACTCAGGGTTTATTCCTGTACTCTTCAGCTCAATGCGAGCGATCTACTGCTTGAGTCACAGTGCTACTTCCAGTTTTCTAATGGTTTATTGGAGATAAGAGTCTCACGAACTTTCCTGTCCAGGCTGGCTTTGAACTGCCATCCTCAGAACTCAGCCTCCTAAGTAGCTATGATTATAGGCACGAGGCACCTGTGCCAGGCACGTGAACAAACTTCTTAAAGATTGATTCTGAGAAAAGAAACTTGGAATAAAATTTTAGTATAAATAACTTATAATGCCATGTTTAAGGCACTAATTCAGAAGTATTTATTAATTGGTTGGTTTCTTAGTTTATTTAAAGTTATATTATATATATGCATTATTAATATATATACATATATATTATTTAAAACATAGATTTGAAGTGTACCTAAGAACATATGTGCTCATGTAAAGTTATACAACTGCACAAGCTTCATTATTTTTTTTTCCAGTTTGGTTGGTACCATAAATTAGGTGGGATTTTTATACTGCTGTTTTGTTCTCTGTTTTTGGAAGATTTCTCTCCCTCTTATCCCTCTGCCCCACCGTCCATGCACTTGAACTCAGCTTGCTCTTTCTTGGCTTGGTTGTTCATAGCTGATTTTCTATGACTTCAATCATACCTGTAGCCAGGCTTTCCAGTTAATTGGAGGTGATTTCTCTCAGGCTTTTCTGCCTTCATTGGCTTTGAAATTTCATCTTCCAGTTCTCAGCCTCCTGTGTAGCTAAGATTACAGATGTGAGCCATTGTGGTGCCTAGGGATAAATTAGACTTTGGTTGGTGTTTTCTTTCTGTTTTGCTAAGCATGGGATCATCTACTATAGAACTTCTGTGAATGTCCTGGGTCTGAAGTAGGATATACAATACATATGCAAATCTGTATACTTCTCATAAGATGTAATGAATTTAATACGTGTTATAAGTGTAGTAATAGTCAATAAATATAATGAATGAATAATAGAAAAATAAATACACTAAAAGAAATATGCAGTAAACATAAGTATGTAGATATTCATCATTTATTCAAATGTGGATGAATATTACTTAACAGGGCTGGGGATTGAATTCAGACCTAGGGAACAGTCCTGAATTACTTGTATTCAAAAGGGTGAGTTTCTCCATCCTCCACAGTGCATTAAAGTTTCCGACACTCCAAGTGCAAATCCCAAGCCTGCAAGAAAAAAAAAATGAGCACTAATTCCAAGCCAGGGAGCTCTATTAATATATTTACTATTTTTTTAATTTAATTTAATTTAATTTGTGAACATACTGTACAGGGATAAATAGGGTAGCAGCCTGCCTGTTATGTGTGTTTGCTTGACGATTTTTGGCTGATGGTACACCGAGAAATATTTTCTGCCTTGCTGAGACAATTCTTTATTCTCTTTCTTTCTTTTCTTTCTTTTTCTTTTTTTCTTTCTTTCCTCTGTCCCTTCTTTCTTCTTTCTTTCTTTCTTTTTCTACCTTTCTTTTTCTTTTTCTTTTCTTACCATTATTTTATTTTATTATAGAGATGATGCACAGAAGGGTTATAGTAACATACGAAAGGTACTAAGTATATTTCTTTTCCTACAGTGTTATCCCCTCCCTTTCTCCTGCTTTCTGTTCCCGAGGACTGCCCCCACCCATGTTGTAAAGCTCATTTCCAACAAAGTGTCTAGTGAGTATCACTGTTGCTTTGCTTCCCCCTTCCTTGCTCCATGGTTCCACATCCCTTTTCCAAATCAGATAAACTTTGATAGTCCAATGGTTTTTCAGTGCATAGTTATAACAAGGACAAACGCAACTTGTATCTGAAATTCACTGAAAGCAACAGTTAAAGGGTGGGGCCTTGTTTTTAATCTCAACTCCAATTGATATGCAAATGAATTTCACACCCTTCTCTACACACGCTTCTCTAAGCCCTCCCACCCTAAGTATAAAAAGAATGGAACTGGTTTTGACATGACATTTTGTACTTCTCATTGTTGCAACAGGTCCACCTGAATCCTTAAACGACTTGTTTGTCCCCATCTCCTCCACATGTTATACTGACATCAAATATAGTGAAAGTGGGGGTTACACTGTGGGGGAGGGACATACAAAGCAACAAAGAAATAATCTTATAAATGCGTTAGAAACACATGCATGAAAGAAACGAAAACATTAAAATACATATTTAAGGGTTCATTTTCCTAACATCACATTATCTGACCTTTTCCGCTTGACTCATACCTATACTAGATATTGCAAATAAGGGAAACTATGGGACCTATGCTTCTTTGGGCCTGGCTTACTTCACTTAATATAATTTTTTCCAAACCTTTCCATTTCCTAACAAATGGGGAAATGTCGGTGTGGGGGGGGGGAGGGGGGTATAATTGGGTGGGGGGAGGGGGGAGGTGGGGAAGGGAGGTGAAGGGTAAACAAAATAAAAAAAAAAGAATGGAACTGTAGGGAATCAAGCTTTTCCGCACATCCCACCGCCTTGCCACGGACAGCACTTGGAGAGAGATTGCCAGTGGTGAGAACCAAGGCAGGAGAATCAGTTCTCTCCATCCTCATTGTTTGGAAAGATGGAGTGGGACATTGCCCAAGCCTTCCAGGAAGAGCGGAGATGCCCCATCTGCATGGAAACCTTTATCGACCCAGTCACCATCCACTGTGGGGACACTTTGTGTCGACCGTGTCTGCGCCTCGTCTGGGAAGAAGCTGAGACTCTAGCCAGGTGCCCCGTGTGCAGGCAACCCTCTCAGCAAAAAGAGCTCAAAACCAACATTGCTTTACAGAGTCTGGTGTCCATCAGACGACAAATCAGCCTCCGACAATTTCTGAGCTCTGAGGAGCATACATGCAGCACACACAAGGAGACCAAGGAAATGTTTTGTGAAGAGGACAAGAGCCTGCTGTGTCCTCATTGCTCCCCGTCTCGGGAACACGAGGCTCACAGACACCAACCTGTCGACTGTATTGCTGCAGACAAACAGAAGATTATTTTATTTTATTTTTTTAATTTAATTTAACTTTATTTGTGAACACACTGTACAGAGGAGTTACAATTACATGGGCAGGATAATGCGTACATTTCTTACCAAGCATTGCACCTCCACTTTGTTTACCCTTCACATCCCTTCCCAGCCTCCCCGCTCCCCCCCAATCCCAATCCTACTCCTTCCGCCCTCCTTCCCCACGCCCCCGCAACGACGTTGTAAAGCTCGTTTTCTACATGACAACTTGGACTTCTCATTGTTGCAACAGGTCCACCTGTATCCTTAAACAACTGGTTTTTCCCCATCTCCTCCACAAGTTATACTGACATCAAATATAGTGAAAGCAGGGGTTATACTATGGGGGAGGGACATACAAAGCAACAAAGAGATAATCTTGTAAATGCATTAGAAACACATGCATGAAAGAAAAAAACATTAAAATACATATCTAAGGGTTCATTTTCTTGACATCACATTATCTGACCTTTTCCGCTTGACTCATACATATACTAGATATTACAAATAAGGGAAACCATGGGACCTATGTTTCTTTGGGCCTGGCTTACTTCACTTAATATAAGTTTTTCCAAGTTTTTCCATTTCCTAACAAATGGGGCCATGTCATTCTTTCTGATGGAGACATAGAATTCCATTGTGTATATATACCACACTTTCTTGATCCATTCATCTACTGAGGGGCATCTGGGTTGGTTCCATATCTTAGCTATGGTAAATAATGCTGCAATAAACATAGTTGTGCTGGTAGCTTTAGTGTGGTCTTGTTTGTAAACATTTGGGTAAATGCCCATAAGTGGGATTGCTGGGTTATAGGGGAGTTCTATGTGAAGTCTTTTGAGGAACCTCCATACTGCTTTCCAAAGTGGGTGAACAAGTTCACATTCCCACCAACAATGAGGTAAGGTTTCTTTCTGCCCACATCCCCTCCAGAATCTGTTGTTGTTAGAGTTCTTGATTTTTGCCATTCTAACTGGAGTGAGGTGATATCTCAATGTTGTTTTGATTTGCATTTCTTTTATGGCTAGGGATGTTGAACATTTCTTCATGTGTCTATTGGCCATCCTTCTTTCTTCATCACAGAAGTTTCTCTTTAAGTCTTTCGCCCACTTATTTATTGGGCAGTTGTTTCTTTGATGATTTGTTGTTGGGGGGTTTAATTTTTTGAGTTCCAAGTATATTTTAGATATGAGACCCTTGTCCGTTTTATGGCTAGTAAAGTTCTTCTCCCAATCCATGGGCTTTCTATTGATCTTGCTAGCTATGTCATTTGTCCTGCAGAAGCTCTGCAACTTTATGCAATCCCATTTGTCCAACCTTTCTTTGATTTGTTGTGTGTCCGGGTCTCTATTCAGAAAGTTTCGGCCTGAGTCAAGGAGACCTAGGGTTTTTCCTATTCCATCCTGTAATGTTTTCAGAGTGTCTGCTTTGAGTTCAAGATCTTTGATCCATTTGGAGTTGATTCTGGTGCAGGGTGATATATAAGGATCTAGCTTTAGTTTTCTACATGTAGTTAACCAATTTTGCCAGCACCATTTACTGAAGAGGCTGTTTTTGTTCCATTCTATTGTTTTAGCTCCCTTATCAAAGATTAGATGGCTATAGTTCTGTAGGTTCATTTCTGGGTTTTCAATTCTATTCCATTGGTCCTGAGGTCTCTTCTTAGGCCAATACCAAGCTGTTTTGATTACTATGGCTTTATAGTAGAGTTTGAATTTTGCTATTGATATTCTTCCAGCAGTGTTCTTTCCGTTGAGGAGCGATTTTGCTATTCGGGGTCTTTTATTCTTCCATATGAATTTTTGGATTGCCTCTTCTATTTCCTTGAAGAATGAGGTTGGAATTTTGATAGGTATTGCGTTGAATTTGTAGATAGCCTTGGGAAGTATTGCCATTTTCACGATGTTAATCTTTCCAATCCAGGAGCATGGGAGGTTTTGCCATTTTCTAAGTTCTGTGTTGATTTCCTTTTTCAAGATTTTAAAGTTTTCATCATAGAGGTCCTTCACTTCTTTAGTTAAGTTAATTACTAGGTATTTTATTTTTTGTGGGGCTATTACAAATGGAGTTGCTTTCCTAATTTCAGCCACACTTTTCTAATTGTTGGCATACAGAAAAGACATTGATTTTTGGGGGTTAATTCTATAACCTGCTACTTTGAAAAAGTTTTGAATCAGTTTGAGTAATTTGGGAGTGGAGTCTATGGGATTCTTTAAATACAAGATCAGGTCATCTGCAAAGAGGGAGAGTTTTATTTCTTCTTTCCCTATTTGGATCCCCTTTATGTCTGCATCTTGTCTTATTGCTGTAGCTAGGCATTCTAATACTAGATTGAAAAGAAGTGGAGAGAGTGGGCATCCTTGTCTTGTTCCTGAGTTAAGACGAAATGGCTTTAGGTTTTCACCATTGAGTATAATGCTGGCTGTAGGTTTGTCATATACAGCCTTTATTGTATTGAGGACTGTTCCATGGATTCCTAAATTTTCAAAACTTTCATCATAAATGGGTGTTGGATCTTGTCGAATGCTTTTTCTGCATCTATTGAGATAACCATGTGGTTCTTATTCTTGCTCCTGTTGATGTGATGAATAATATTAATTGATTTGTGTATATTGAACCAGCTTTGCATCCCTGAAATTAATCCTTTTTGATCATGGTGTATGATTTTTTGCATGAATTGTTGAAGTCGATTGGCCAAAATTTTGTTGAGAAGTTTTGCATCAATGTTCATCAAGGAATGGGTCTATAGTTCTCATTCTTTGATGAGTCCCTGCCTGGTTTTGGGATGAGTGTTATGATGGCTTCATAGAATGTGTTCGGTAGTGAACTTTCTCTTTCAATTTCATTGAAGAGTTGGAGGAGTATTGATGTGAGCTCTGCTTTGAAGGCCTTGTAAAATTCCGCTGTAAAACCATCTGGTCCTGGACTTTTCTTAGCTGGGAGGTCTCTTATTGCTGTTTATATTGCAGTGCTTGATATGGGCCTGTTAAGCTGGTTTAACACATCTTGGTTTAGTTTTGGCATGTCAATATTTGGTAGGAAAAGGTCCATTTCTGTCAAGGTCTCAAACTTATTAGCATAAAGATTTGAGAAGTATTCCCTTATAATGTTCTGAATCTTGGTTTTTTCCGTGGTGATGTTTCCATTCTCATCTCTGAGTTTATTAATTTGGGTGTGTTCTCTTCTTTTTCTGATAAGATTTGCTAAGGGTCTGTCAATTTTGTTAAGTTTTTCGAAGAACCAACTCTTTGTTTTGTTGATTCTTTCTATAGTTTTTGTGGATTCTAATTCATTTAATTCTGATATAATTTTGATTATTTCTTTCCGTCTACTGGATTGGGGTTTATCTTGCTGCTCTTTTTCAAGGAGGTTTAGATGTGTCATTAAATTGCTTGTTTCAGATCTCTCCAATTTGTTGATGTAGGAGCTCAGAGCTATAAACTTGCCTCTGAGTACTGCCTTTGCTGTGTCCCAGAGGAGCTGGTAATTTGTGTGTTCATTTTTGTTGAATAGCATGAACATTTGAATTTCCTTTCTAATCTCTTCCATGACCCACTCTTGATTCAGCAGTGTGTTGTTCAGCCTCCATGTGATCCCGGACTTTCTTTGTTGGCTTTTGGTGTTGAGTTCTAATTTTATTCCCTTGTGGTCAGAGAGAATGCAAGGTATAACTTCAATGTTTCTGAATTTAGACAAGTTTGCTTTGTGGCCTAAAATGTGGTCTATTTTAGAAAACGTTCCATGTGCTGCTGAGAAAAACGTGTATTCTGATACTGCTGGGTGAAATGTTCGGTAGATGTCTGTTAAGTCTAGTTGATCTATGCAGCTGTTTAGATCTGCAGTTTCTCTGTTGAGTTTTTGCCGAATTGATCTATATAGTGGGGAGAGTGGTGTGTTAAAATCCCCAACAATTAATGTCTTTGGATCTATATGAGATTTGAGGGAAAGTAGTGTTCTTTGATAAATTTGGGTGCTCCATTGTTTGGCGAATAGATATTTAGAATTGTAATATCCTCCTGAAGGAGAGATCCTTTAATTAGTATGTAGCGACCTTCTTTATCTCTTCTCACAAATTTTAATTTCAAGTCTATTTTATCTGATATTAGGATTGCAACTCCCACCTGTTTATGGGGGCCGTTTGCTTGGTAGATTTTGTTCCAGCCTTTAACATTGAAAATGTGTTTCTTTTTACGGGCAAGATATGACTCCTGCAGGCAGCAGATAGAAGGAACTTGTTTTTTAATCCAATTAGACAGTCCATGTAGCTTAATTGGAGAGTTCAGTCCGTTAACGTTAAGAGATAGGACTGAGAGGTATTTGGGAGTTCCTGCCATTTTATCCACCTTCTTGGGGGCTGCGAAAACTGGGTTCTTCCTATGGTTCTTGGAATCTCAGTTTGGGTGCAGTTTCTTGGCCTTTGTTGCGGTCTTGTTGGTTTTCTATGCTTAGGACATCTTTAAGAACCTTTTGTAGGGCTGGTTTGGTGGAGATGGATTGTTTCAATTTTTCTTTGCTATGGAAGGTTTTTATTTTGCCTTCAGTTATGAAGGAGAGTTTAGCTGGGTACAGTATTCTTGGTTGATAGTTGTTTGTTTTTAGGGCATTGCATACATCATTCCAGGCTCTTCTTGCTTTGATTGTCTCTGCTGAGAAACCTGAGGTGATTGTAATTGGTTTCCCGTTATAGGTGATTAACCTTTTCTCCTTGACAGCTTTAAGGCTCTTTTCCTTGGTCTGAGTTGATCCTGTGTGGATTATAATGTGACTGTGGGATGTCCTATTCTGGTCTGGTCTATTTGGGGTTCTAAAAGCGTCTTGTATCTGAATAGGCCTATCTTTTTGTATGTTTGGGAAGTTCTCTGCTAGGATCCTGTTAAACAAATTTCCTAGACCATTGACTTTTGTTTCTAGGTGCTCCTCTACACCCATTATCCTTAGATTAGGCCTTCTGATGGTGTCTTCCAGGTGTTGGATAGATCTATCATATTTCTTGGACTTGTCTTGGATGGTTGTATGTTCTTTCTCTATAATATCTAGGCTGTCTTCAATCCCTGAGATTCGATCTTCTGCATGGTCTAACCTGCTGTCAAGACTCTCTACTTTGTTTTTTTATCTCTTTTCCTTCTAATTTGTCAGCTTTGATGGCTTCAATTTCTTTGTTGAAGCTCTGTTTTAGGTCTTGTATGAATTTCTTTACTTCCTTAATTTGGTGTTCAGTGTTTGTTCTCAAATTACTTAGTTGATTGGTTCTGGTTTCTTTGGACTCCCATTCCTTCTGTTGGGTTCCATTCAGCATTCCCTTTGTGGTATCTCTGACTTACTTCAGATCTTTGTTAATGGATTTCATGAATGCCTTTAGTGATCTTTGTGTATTCTCTACCTGGTCTCTCAATTCCTGAATTACTCTTTGATTAGCTTCCCCCCGTTTGTGGGATTCCTGCAGTTCTCTTTCCTCCCGTTCGTGGAATTCCTGCAGTTCTCTTTGAGTGTTCTCAGCCTGCTCATGCCATTCCTCCCTTTCTCTTTGAGTATTCTCAAGTTGTTCACGCAAATCCTGTATCAGTTTTTGAGTAGCTTCCTCACGCTTATGATATTCCTGTATAAACGTTTGGGATGCCTCCTCTCTCTCCCTATCACGCTCATACAGAGTCCTTTGTAAGTTGTCAAATTTCTCATTTATCATGTTTGCCACCAGTGTTTGTAGAGCTATTTGGGAACTCTCCTCTCTATTTTTCATTATCTGATCTGACCCCTGATTATCAAGATTGGGAATTGAGATACCC
This sequence comes from Dipodomys merriami, assembly GCF_024711535.1. NCBI lineage: Eukaryota > Metazoa > Chordata > Mammalia > Rodentia > Heteromyidae > Dipodomys > Dipodomys merriami. The sequence goes on from NW_027202668.1 coordinate 175,896, forward strand.
GGATTTGCCATTTTTCTTGTGTTTTTCTGGTTTACTCTGCCCATTTAAGATGAAAATAGCACCAGTTTTTTGCTAGAACACTATCTTAAGGCAACCATCAACCAACGTTTGCATTTATACAGTCAATAGTGTACAAACACAATCTAGTTCAACAGATACATCTATTCAACATCAAACAACTATATGTTAATGGGCTTTGAACCGCAGAGAAGAATTTGGAAAACCAGAAATTTTTAGGGGTAGGGAGAGATGTGGGTAAAAAATAGGAATAGATTGGTGTAGGGAGGCACAGGGAGAGTTAACTATGTCTATTTTTACTATTTTTATAATTTTAAATTTTATTTTATTTTTATATATTTTATTACAATTTTATTTTATTTATTTATTCATTTATTTTGTCAAGCACAGGGCTTGAACTCAGGTTGTAGCAACTCTGCCTCAGCCTCCATCATCCTAAGCTGGGATGGTGCAGCTTCTGGGCCCACAGCCATTCCTGGGATCCTAGTCCTCAGGGGTTTACAGTAAAACAAATTGAAAACGGCACTGAAAAATTGCCACAAATTGAAGACGGTCGACGGTTTCTCGGTTTTTCTTACTTGCATGGTGACCATCCCCTGGATCCAAATGACACGGCTGCAACCTGTAGGTCACCGGGTATTGCTGAAGGCTGGCAGGCTGGCAGCGAAGCCATAGGCCAATCTGGACACCTAGGCCCTGAATTTGAAATCTGGTCATGCCACTTACAAAGGTCTGGAGAGCCTAAGAAACTATTGCCTGTCCATAGGAACACTAGAGGAATGTGATCAATGTCATGGTTAGATGAGTAGTTTGCCAATCAGTCTAACATTAAATTAAACCCAGTATTCACAAGATGTGGATTGATTTCAATTAATAGTTTATTATGCATTAAAATAATACTTGTGTGTGTGTGTGTGTGTGTGTGTGTGTGTGTGTGTGTGTGTGTGTTGTCAGTAATGGGGCCTGAACTCTGAGCCTGGGCACTCTGTATCAGCTTTTCAGTTCAGGGCTACTGCTGTAACATTTGAGACACAGAACCAATCCCGGCTTTTTCTGATCATGTTGTGCTGGGGAATCGAACCCTGGGCTCATGCATGGAAGACAAGCATTCTCCCAGTGAGCCACTTTCCCAGCCCCTAAAAGACTACTATTGATTAAATAAAGTTCTCACTACATACCTGTGTATCACTAGGAAGGTAGAATATGTCATTGAATACTAGAAAGACATTACTGGCAGTATCTAAATTTCTAAAGATATATTTATTTGTATACTACCGTCTTCATAGAAAGGTTTTGCTATTTTGGCCAAACTTGTGTCTCGATCCCAGGTCCTGGGATCCACCTGGCATCTGAATGTGCTAGAGGCTGTCGTGCTGACACTCACCCATTCATGAATTGAGCCTTCTAGGCCCTCAGTTCGGGCCCCAGCATTGCCAAATATGTCTTCTTGGGGTAAGATTCCAATTGTGATACCTGTTTTCTTTTTCTGTGCAAGTTCTGGATGTATATAATATGTCTGCAAAACTACATGCTATGGAATAGATTTGAATGAATGTAATAAATGTTATAAGAGCACTCACAGTCAGTCCATAAATAAATGGTAAATAAATAAATAACTAATAAAATATCATGAATCATTCCAACAAACACGATATAAACTGAATATATTGATGGAAGTACAAATCATATAATAAACATATCTATATATGTTATGTTCTCCAGGGCTGGGGCTTGAATTCAGGCCTAGTTAACAGGTTTGAATTGCTTGTCTTCAAGGGAGGAGAGCTCCCCCCCCCTCACCCCAGGCAATGCATCAGAGTTACCCAGATTCCAAGGTGACATCCCTGGCCTGGCAGACAACAAAATAGCATGAAATCCAAGACAGGGAGCTTCAGTAGTATTGTTAAATACATAATTAATTTATTTATTGCTAAGCATGGGGCTTGAACTCAGGTGGTGGCAACTCTGCCTCAGTTTCCATCACCCTAGGCTGGGATGGTGCAGCCTCTGTACCCACAGCCATCCTGGGTCCAAGCCTCGGGGGCTGACAGGAAAACAAAATGAAAACACCACCCAAAAAAGCCCCAAACCACAGAAGGTCAGCAGTTTCTGTTTTTTTTCCTTGCACGGTGGCCATCCTGGGTCTGAATGACATGGCTGCAACCTGTAGATCACCTGGCATTGCTGAAGGCTGGCAGGCTGTCAGCGAAGCCATAGGCCAACCTGGACAGTAGGCCCTGAGTTCGAATCCTGATCATATCACTTAAATGGGGCTGGAGAGCCTAAGAAACTATTGCCTGTCCATAGGAACACCAGAGGAATGTGATCAATGCCATGGTTGGATGAGTAGTCCATGAAAGAATCTAGCATAAAATTAGACCAAATAATCCAGGACACGGATTGATTTTAATTCATAGTTTATTATGCATTAAAAGAATGCTATTGGGGGCTGGGAAGGTGGCTCATTGGTAGAGTGCTTGCCTTGCGTGCCTGAGGCCTTGGGTTTGATTCCTCACACCACATAAGCAAAAAGAAAAAAGCCAGAAGTGGTGCTCAAGTGGTAGAGTGCTAGCCTTGAGCTGAAGAGCTGAGAAACAGCGCCCAGGCCCAGAGTTCAGTCTCCACGACCGGACCCAAAGGGAAAAAAACAAACAAACAGAATACTCTTGATTAAGTGGAAATCTCACTAAATATATGAGAATCGGTAGGAATGTAGTATATGTCATTGAATACTAAATAGACAGCTCTGGCAGTACCTAAATACCTAAATTTATATTTATTTATATACCACCATCAGCATAGACAGTTACTGCTATTTTGTCCAAACCTGGGGCTTGATCCCAGGTTCTGTGATCCACTTGGCAGCTGAATGGGCTAGAGGCTGTGGTGCTGACACTCACCCATTCATGAATTGGGCCTCTCAGGCCTTCAGATCAGGTCCCATCATTGTCAAAAATTTCTTCCTGGTGTAAGATTTCAAGTGTGATACCTGTTTTCCTTTTTTGCGCAAGTTCATAATATGTCTGCAAAGTTACATGCTATGGAATAGATGGGAATAAATGTAATCAATGTTTTAGGTGCACTTACAGTTCGTAAAATAAATGTTAAAAATGAATCAATAATAAAACATAATGAATCACTCCAACAAACAATATAGACTGAATATATAGATGTAAGTATAAATTATATATTTAATATGTCTATAAATTTTATGAGGTTTTGAATTCAGGCCTAGGGTAGAGTTTAATTAATGCATAATTCTCATAGAAAATGATAGGTAAGAAGTATGGCACAAAGATTATTTTTAATTAAGAGTTCATGAAGTCTGACAATAAGAATCACATTCAGGAACTGGAGACAATGGGAAAGATACAAGAATCAGTACTCACATGTTATATAGGATTCCAACACAGCCCGCCACATCTCCTACTCCATACAAATAGGTATTTATTAGCATACTAACTTCAGCTTATTAATGGATGAATATTGGGCCGCTGGGGCTTGATCTCAGGTCCCAGGTACGACCTAACTCCTTCTTTTCTCACAGGCCAGTATCCTCACCTAGATCCTTTTGCCAATTGGGCCTGCTAAGCACTGAGTTCAAAACCCAATACTGACAAAAGATTAAATCTGATGTGAGAAGCCCATCGATCCACCTGTTTTCCTGTCCTGTGAAAGTCCTGGGTCTCAGGGAGGATGGAGAATTCTATATAGGAAACTCTATAGCCATAGAAATTGGTTGTCATCTGTGTTGGCACAGTTATGTCTGGCATCATATTCAATAAAACACAAAATGCATCCATGACTAAGACACAAAATAAAAAGAATAATTACACTCAACACATGATGCATTCCACACAAGTATGTAAATAGAGATCCTATGTGTAAAATAGGTGGGTATATTATTTTTGCCAGTGCTGGGGCTTCAAATCAGAACCTGCAACCTGGCCTGATATTGTAGTCTTCAAGGATGGTGAGCTTCCCTTTCCCGCACAGTGCTATAGATTTACCCAGACTTGAGTTAGAATCCCAGCTGTGGCAGAAAAATGGTGCAAGTTCTGAGCCACGGTGCTTTATTATTATTATTATTATTACCAAGGAAAGGATTTGAACTAAGTTTGTGGTAACTCTACTTCAGCTTCAATCATCTTAGTTTGGTGGGCTGCCATTGGCCCATAGCCGATCCTGTCATCCTAGGCCCT
>NW_027202669.1:0-125000 GCF_024711535.1 Dipodomys merriami
TGATACATATGACATTATTATGTAAAACACCATTAACAGTCATCTCCGACATCCATAACATTCTGCTTCCACTTTCAAGGTCAAGAGTTAAATACCTAAGACTTTTTATTGATTGGGTGTGTTTCCTAGGAAGGAAGAAGGAGGATGTGGAAGGTAATGGAAAAATATGTATATTGGCTTCCTGTCCATATTTTTTGCATTTTTAAAAAGTGCTGCTGATGAAATCCCACATACATACAATTGACTATGCTATCTGCACAAGATGCAGATAAATGAAGGCATTTATTCTGGTGGAGAGTCACATATGTTAACAAAATCCATTTCTGGAAAAAATACTAGGTAAGAAATTACAAAGTATTGTATATAAAATGGTTTCTACTCCAAGCAGAAAAAAATGTAGTATTGAAATGATTAATCGAGGTTTCTTTGAGATTTTATGCTCTCAGTATCAAAATATTCTCTAATTCCTGTAACATCCAAGCATAAAATCATGATTTGAAGATCTCAGTAGTTTTAGAAACAAAGATATATAATACTTCCTTCCTGCAGAGACATATGATGGCAAGTATGATTGATTGTATTATAGTCATATTCTTTTTCCTCTTTATCTCAAGTGTTGTATATCTTGGCATATTTCTCTGTCCTGCTTCCTGTAGGTGAGATTTACCTCTACTCTGCAATGTCAAGATGGGTCATGTGACTTACTTCAGCTTACAAAAATGAACCAGAAATGGTCAAAGGGTATTTCTAGGGGAAGATTTCTATCCCATTGTCTGTGTCTAACAGATGATTTGTTTTCCCTTAGCCATAAAGACAGCATATTTCTAAAGGGAGTCTGCTTTCAGCTTATACAGTGGAAGAATATAGAATGTGAAATAGAGGTAAAACTCAAATACAGCCACACACACACACACACACACACACACACACATAACAGGCAGAACTAAGCTAATATTAGAATATGATATTAAGATGTTAGTTTCTTACCATTCTTGTATACGTTTATGATAGATGAATATAACACTAAACAAATAGATAACATTTACTGTTTGAGGCTATTAATTTTTTATTTTATATATAAGCATTCTCTCCTGTTTGATGTTATGTTTTATATAAATAAGCATTCCCTGTGTGATCACTTGTGTGGTTATCTTTTTCTAAACATGTGTTTAATCACTATAGAACACTGTATCTAATATCACAATCATTCTCCAGACCTAGTCATTGAGATGAGGAAGAACAAAATGTCTAGATTTCTCCTTTTTTCTTCTTCTACATTTTCTCATGTGAATTCTCATCCTTTCTCCAAATGCTCCTAATAATAAAGTAAGAATGACACAGAGTAGATATCAAGCAAAAGGCTTCAAAGCCAGAATTTCATTCTTTCAAAAATAGGTGAAGTAAATCAGTGTGGCTTAAGGAAGTATAAAAATATGAATGTTTTCCCTGTCTGGCTTCTACCATAGGGTGGGAACATGACTCTAAATATCTAATAAACCATTTGCCTTGGCTAATTTTTTAAATAGTTTTTAAAATAAATAGTAATTTTTAAAATTTTTTAAAAATAATTTTAAAATAAATATTAATTTGTTGTTTGAATAAGACTGCATTATTTTTTGAGTTGAGAGGCTAAATTTTATCAGAATCCAAACACAATGAAAAAAATGATTTTAAGATAAATAGCTGGTAGTTACATTTTTAACGTGAAATACACACAGAGACATCTTTTTTCTTCTTTTTCTATCCACACTGATTCAACTTCAATAAACAGTTCATGTAATTCAAATAGCTATGTTTCAGAAACAGATTAGACTACAAAAACTTAGAAAAAGAGAATCAGTATTGGGTGGTGCATTCTTTAAAAAATAGCTGTCAAATAAATATTAACCATAATTCCAAAATAATAGCAGTCAAATTTTCTTGAAAAGAGAAGATTTTAAACAGAATGTATCAGAAGTGACAGTGCCTGCACTGCTTCAGGAGATGCTCTCTGGGATTTAGAGTTTTTAGTACATGAGAATGTTTAACCAAGATTATTTGCTTTCAGGGACTAAAATGTTTAGTTATATTTCATATAAAAAATATGTTGTTCATGAGAAAAGTGTGGCTGAAATTAGGAAAGCAACTCCATTTGTAATAGCCCCACAAAAAATAAAATACCTAGGAATTATCTTAACCAAAGAAGTGAAGGACCTCTATGATGAAAACTTTAAAATCTTGAAAAAGGAAATCAACACAGAACTTAAAAAATGGCAAAACCTCCCATGTTCCTGGATTGGCAAGATTAACATCGTGAAAATTGCAATACTTCCCAAGGCTATCTACAAATTCAACGCGATACCTATCAAAATTCCACCCTCATTCTTCAAGGAAATAGAAGAGGCAATCCAAAAATTCATATGGAACAATAAAAGACCCCGAATAGCAAAAACGCTACTCAATGGAAAGAACACTGCTGGAGGAATATCAATACCAAATTTCAAACTCTACTATAAAGCCATAGTAATCAAAACAGCTTGGTATTGGCATAAGAACAGACCTCAGGACCAATGGAATAGAATTGAAAACCCAGAAATGAACCTACAGACCTATAGCCATCTAATCTTCGATAAGGAAGCTAAAACAATAGAATGGAAGAAAGACAGCCTCTTCAGTAAATGGTGCTGGCAAAATTGGTTAACTACATGTAGAAAACTAAAGCTAGATCCTTATATATCACCCTGCACCAGAATCAATCCAAATGGATCAAAGACCTTGAACTCAAAGCAGACACTCTGAAAACATTACAGGATGGAATAGGAGAAACCCTAGGTCTCCTTGGCTCAGGTCGAAATTTTCTGAATAGAGACCCGGAAGCACAACAAATCAAAGACAGGTTGGACAAATGGGATTGCATAAGATTGCAGAGCTTCTGCAGGGCAAATGACATAGCTGGCAAGATCAATAGAAAGCCCACCGATTGGGAGAAGATCTTTACTAGCCATACAACGGACAAGGGTCTCATATCTAAAATATATTTGGAACTCAAAAAATTAAACCACCCAACAACAAATCCTCAAAGAAACAACTGCCCAATAAATAAGTGGGCGAAAGACTTAAAGAGAAGCTTCTCTGAAGAAGAAAGAAGGATGGCCAATAGACACATGAAGAAATGTTCAACATCCCTAGCCATAAAAGAAATGCAAATCAAAACAACATTGAGATATCACCTCACTCCAGTTAGAACAGCAAAAATCAAGAACTCTAACAACAACAGATGCTGGAGGGGATGTGGACAGAAAGGAACCTTACTTCATTGTTGGTGGGAATGTAAACTTGTTCAACCACTGTGGAAAGCAGTATGGAGGTTCCTCAAAAGACTTCACATAGATCTCCCCTATGATCCAGTAATCCCACTTTTGGGCATTTACCCAAATGTTTACAAACAAGACCACACTAAAGCTACCAGCACAACTATGTTAATTGCAGCATTATTTACCATAGCTAAGATATGGAACCAACCTAGATGCCCCTCAGTAGATAAATGGATCAGGAAAATGTGGTATATATACACAATGGAATTCTATGCCTCCATCAGAAAGAATGACATTTCCCCATTTGTTAGGAAATGGAAAGGTTTGGAAAAAATTATATTAAGTGAAGTAAGCCAGGTCCAAAGAAGCATAGGTCCCATGGTTTCCCTTATTTGCAATATCTAGTATAGGTATGAGTCAAGCGGAAAAGGTCAGATAATGTGATGTTAGGAAAATGAACCCTTAAATATGTATTTTAATGTTTTCGTTTCTTTCATGCATATGTTTCTAACGCATTTATAAGATTATTTCTTTGTTGCTTTGTATTTCCCTCCCCCACAGTGTAACCCCCACTTTCACTATATTTGATGTCAGTATAACATGTGGAGGAGATGGGGGCAAACAAGTCGTTTAAGGATTCAGGTGGACCTGTTGCAACAATGAGAAGTACAAAATGTCATGTCAAAACCAGCTTTACAATGTCGGTGTGTGGGGGGGGAGGGGGGTATAATTGGGTGGGGGGAGGGGGGTATAATTGGGTGGGGGGAGGGGGGAGGCGGGGAAGGGAGGTGAAGGGTAAACTAAGGAGGAGGCTGCAATGCTTGGTAAGAAATGTATGCATTATCCTGCCCATGTAATTGTAGCCCCTCTGTACAGTATGTTCTCAAATAAAATAAAATAAAATTTAAAAAAAAAAGAAACACTTGTAAAAAAAATAAAAAAATAAAATTAAAAAAAAAAGAAATATGTTGTTCAAATTTAATGAAAGGATAACAGCATATAGTAGAAAGAATGCTACACACTCATTGTGGTAGGCAGCAAAATACCTTCCCAAAATGTCTATATTCCTGAAATATCTAATCCCTCAAATGTAGATTTGCATTTTATACATACATGTATATATATATATATATATATATATATATATATATATATATATATATATATATATATATATGAAAGTTTGTAAAATAATCACCCTTCATTACCCAAGGAACGCAAATTTGAATAATTATCAGATGGGAAAAGTATATTCAAATGGGTACTTAAAAGTCTCAGCTGTAGTTGGAAAGGGACATGATTCTGTAAGAACCCTCAGAAAGATGTAAAGATGCTACATTAGAAGATAAAGGAAAAGACAACAACTCAGATTCTGAAGTTTCTGGAAAGCGGAAGTAAGTGCCTTTTCCACTAGAATCATCTGAAAAGTATTTCAGCTCTGTCGGTGGCTCGATTTTAATCTAGTGAGACTTCTTTTAGATTTCTGTCCTTTAGAACTGCAAAATGATAAATACGGGTTATACAAGCCACTTAACTTGTAGAAATTTGTTACAACAGATTTGACTGAGTAAACTAAGTCAAATACAGCCTTTTCCTGATGCAACTACAGGGACACCACATATCCCAGTTTCTGAGAATAAGAAAAAGTTGCCAATGGCTTTGTACACATGTGTGGTGTTCATACTACTAAGGGCTTTGCATTAATGAAGTCTTGAAATTATAAATAATATCTAAATAAAGACCTCCCTATCTTAATTTTCACATTTGGGGATCATTAAGTACTAAAGTTATGTAGAAGATGAGGGTAAGAATATAGAAATGAAATCTGTCTCCTAATATTATAAAGATAATTTATGTCATTTTGAATTATAGTCTTTAAAGTAATAAAAAATAAGGTATAACAGAAACAGAAACTGAATTTTTTATCCTTCCTAACTTGCCAACAGAAAATAGAAAATCCAGTAAAGATACAAGAATCCCAGGATGGTATAGGATGTTATAGGATCACTAGATGTTGAAAAAGAAGATAACAAAAATGCGTTCCTTGGAACAATGGGAAACAAACTCCACACCGAAAGATTGTGATATAGCTAGAAAATAGTTTCCACTATTCTCTCTTTGATATTTAAGATTGTTTACCCAGCAAATTTCCTCTCTTAAGTAATTACTATTTATTAATACTCAAGGGTTTGCAGCATATATCCCAGCAATAAATAATGCTTCTAAATGTAAAAAAAGAATGATACTAAGAGTAACCAAGGCTATTGTGTTGCTATAGCTGATAAATAAGAATGATTTTTGTGAATAGTCAAACGATTTTGATTTTTTTCATACCTTTCCTCTTCTCCAACATGACAAATCCTAGTCAAGATATGCAAAACATTAATAAAGGATTTTATATTTTTATTGTTCACACTAAAGCAAATACACTTTTCCTCTTTGCAAGATTGATTTTGAAAGAGTCAGACCCTCACAATTATTGTATAGACAAAAGTTTGCCGCTTTGGCTTAGGTATTTTCCTGCCTTTGGGCATTGCTCTCTATTATTTTGGCAACTACACAGAAAAACAAGATAAATCCATTATGCTTATGTTGAATTGTTCAAATTCAAACTACCTCCAAACAAAGTTTTCTCTTCCCTTCTACACTGCTAGTTGAAGTTTAAATGATAACAAAAATGTCATACTTTAATGTACATTCTCATTGAAACCAGTGAAAACAGGAATGTCTGTGATTGCTTTTTTAAAATGCTTTCAAATATTTTCCTTGGCTATTTTCATTATTGTCTTTGTTCCATCTTCTAATCAGTAACACAGGGTTACACAAAAAGATCTTTCTAAGGAATACGATGTTAGTCAAAAAATAAATGTATAATTAAAGATTTTCATCACTTAAGAGATTGAAAAGCTCAGAAGACATTTTGCTATTACTGGAATGGTTCTTAAACTAAGTGAAATGCATTTAAATGTGACAGTTGTTCCAAACAATGATTATGGCTTGTACTTTTCTCCTTCAATGAGATGAGTAACTCATGAAACCTCTGAGAACCCTGGAGGGCATATCGATTTTAGGGTAGAAGAGTTAATGTTAGAAAGCCAAGGGAGATTCCTAAAACAGCACTGGCTATCACTTATCAGTTAATTATACTTATGACATATAAGTATACAAACATGTAAATATGAATTGAGTGAGAAATGTGTGATTTACACAGTTGATTCAATGACAACTAAAACTAGAAAACAATTCTCTACATTTATGTAAACTATTATATCTAGTGAGGATTTAAAGTTTTAGATAGGTATTTTAACATTTACATCAAAATATTTGTTTATTTCTTATTTTTGTCGATCCTAGGGTTTGAAATCTGGGCCTGGACGTTTTTCTCAGCTGTTCAGCTCAAAGCTAGTGCTCTATCACTTGAGCCACTGCCAGTTTTCTGGTGGTTCATTGAAGATAAGTGAATCATGGACTTTCCTGTCTATGCTGGTTTTGAACCATGATTCTCAGCTCTCCGACTCCTTAGTAGCTAAGATTACAAATATGAACCACTGGCACCTAGCCACATAATTATTTTTTACACATTTATGAAGTAGGGAGTGGTAATCCCATTCCTTTATAACTTGTGTAATGATCAAGCTATATCATATCTATTAGTTTCTGTATGTAACATTTCTTTTTAGTGAGGCTGCTCAAAACCTTATCTTTTGGCTGTGATGAAATGTCTATTCTTAGCTATAATCACTTTGTTTCTTATGGTATATAATTAATATATTATCTTTTAGTCATGGAAGTCTGCTAATTAAAGTTATATAAAACATGAATTCTACTGTGAAAGAAATTCATGAATCTATTACTTGTTTTTGGAAAACAATTATGCCTCTTGTTTTCAATTATATTCTGTGGGAATGTGTAGTATTTATTGATAGTTATATTATATCAAGTTGATTCAAACTTGTTTTTGAAAATTGCACACTAAACACAAATATACTTCCACTTTCTTCTTCCACATAATTAAAATAACAGTAAAGATAAGATAGGTATTAGTGGCTCATGAGTAGAATCCTAGAATCTCAGGAGGTAAGACCTGAAGATTTTGGTTCAATGTCAGTCCAAACAGAAAAAAATGTGAAAATTTATCTTCAATTATCCATCAAGAAGGAGAAGGTAAGGATGTGGCTCAATGAATAGTGTCATCACCCATGTGCAAAAAATACAATGGAGATCATTAAACATTGAGTTCAAGCCTTAAAAATGGCATATGCGCAGAAGACAACAATAAAAAGTACTATGATCATCAATAATGAAGAAAAATAGTAGAAAAGTTACTGAGAAATGTTGTGTTAACATCTGCAGGACAGAAATCATTTGACAGAATTTTAATTCATGAGAGGGAAAAATCAAAGTCTCATTTGGACAATCTTATGGTACTCATTTGTGTTGAAACCTGGTTATTGGGAAACAAGTGAAAGAGTAGATTGGATTACCTGTCATAGTAGACATTGCGTGTGAATATGCACAATCCCACTCTGCAAAAATCTAAACTTGTGCTTTGTAATTTAAATACAACCTCATGTTAGAGATTGTTTGGTTCACATAGACAAGGGTCTTTATTTTGAGGTTTCAGACCAGAGCTTTGTTTATAACCACTCCTGCTTTAACCCCTTCCCTTGCCTTACTTAGCTGACACCAAGCCAAGTTTTTGAACTAAACCCCACTGCCTTAATCACTCTCTTTCTCCAGCTACAACTCATTTCACATGCTATTTATGTCTTAGCATTACTTGTTTTCATTATAATCCCCACCAGAAAACTCATATATTCATGTAAACCCACTTTAAATAACCTAGTTAGAAAAGGGAGTAAGTGTTTAGCATTGGCTGAGGCTCTCATCACTAGGTTTGCTCCCACAAATCTGTGCTACACTATCTCTTTTTTCTCCATGGCTTTTGAGTCTGACAAATGATTGATTTGGTTTGATGTAATTCCATTTATCCAGACTAACTTTGATATTTTGTGCTTCGTGATCTTTGGAAGTTTTGACCTATGCCAAGGGGCCCTCATGTTTCCCCTAACCCTTTCTGTAACATTTTCAAAGTATCTGACTTACATTGTGGTCTTTGATCCATTTGGAATGGATTCTGGTGCAGGGAGGTATACACGGATCTAACTTCAGTTTTCTGTGTACAGCCAATTCTACCAGCACAATTTTTTTAAGAGACTGTCTTTCTTCCATCCTGTTTCTGGCTCCCTTATCAAAGATAATGTGCCAATAGGAGTGGATTCATTTCTGGGTATTCAATTCTGTTGTATTGATGGAATTCTGTGCTTCTATTGGAAAGAATGGCACTATCCCATTCATGAGGAAATAGAAAGACTGGGAAAAATGATGTTTAGTGAGATAAGCTAGATCTAATTAAATATATGCTGCATTGTTTTCCTCATTTGTAATAACTAGAATATGTCCATAAATATACAAGTTAATTCAGTAGTTAGTAAACGACAAATACATATAGTTGGACATGATTAAGTAACATCACTTTAAGCATTCACATGGTGAAAACAAGTGAAGCTATTGTGAGGAGATGATCACAATGACTCAATATCTATGTGCATATGACCATATTGTAATGAACTCTTAAAATCAATCATGCATGTGAAATACATATATCTGTATATAATTTTAATAGGTGTCATAAAAATAGCCGACTTCCCTGTAATCTCGAAGCAAAATTCTAAGTTTAGAAGATAAAATTGAGGAAAGTTTTAAAAACCAAAACTAAAATACATAGAGGAAAAAGTGGAAGAGAAAAGAAAAAATAAGATGAAAAGTAGAGTAGCTATCTATTGAAAAATTCATAAACAATTTCCAGAACTATACAAGAGAGCTTGGGTAGAGCTCAGTTGTAGAACTAGAATAATATATACAAAGCCATGGGTTCAATCTCCAAGAAGTCATAATAAGTTAATAAATAGTAATAATAAAATAATTACAAATGCTTTCATGTTAGAGATGCCTGAATCCTAAACAGTATACAAATTACTCTCAATTCTTGTATATAATGACATAAAATTACAAGAATAAAGAGGTAATAGTTTTCCTTTTCTATCCTTTCCTTTTGTTTTCTATTTTCTTCTTCTCTTTTTTCCTTTGGCACTACTGATGCTTGAAGCTGCTAAGGCTCTGACTGCTTTGAATTATTTTTCAGATAAGGTCTTACCTTTTGGCCAAACCTTCCTTAAGCAATAATCTCTTACCTCTGGCTTCCACAAATGTGAGATATCAGGGAAATTACACTATATCTAGCTGTCTTTGTTTTTGTAGTTTCTCACGATTTTTTTGGTCAGAACTGTCCCTGGATGTCAGTGTTCTAAAGTTCTGCCTTCTAATTAGCAAAGTACATTTCATTCCAAGTTTGGACTCAGACTATTTTTCAATGTATACATTCAATATTGACTTCTATTTTCTAGATATTAAATTCTATTGAGGTTAGTATGGATTTTTATGATGTTATAATAAAAACACAGAAATCCATTGAATATTTTCCCAGTTTCTTTAAATATTTATAACTATGACATGACAAGTAGGACATTAATATTTCACAAGTACCTTAAGCAGACTTCAGTTGTTTTAATAATTTTGTGCACATATTAATCCAATAAAATTTTATCAACTCTATATTAATATATATTTACAGATACGTTTCTTTACCAAAATTGAGTCTCATTTTTCCCTTTTATAATTAAACCCACTACTTCTTTTTGTCTCATCCAAAACCTGTTTCATTCTGGAAACCAACACATTTTTTTTCTCCAGCTTCTAGATCATGCAATAAATAAGCTTTTAGGATTGCCTTCAAATTTTTGGTAGATTATTGCCAGTTGTTTTATGCCTTAATATTGTATTCCGACTAGTTGCCTTTGGTTCTGTCATTATAAAATGTAACACAATTCATTTCCCACTCACCTGAGGAAAGCCTGAACTGATTTCCACTTCTATGACTAGAGGAAATAATGCTGCTCTAAACATCTGTGTTTTGGTCTTTGGGTGAATGTTACATTTCATTTCCATGAGACAAAGCCGGAAGAGCTCCATTCCTGTGCTATACTGTGGGTGGTTGCATATTTCATATTATAGGAAACTGTCAAACTGTTTTCAGAAGTGACTTTCCCATTTGACATTCCTGCCAGCATCCAGTTCCTCTGTTTCTTTATAGCATTTATTATGGACATTATTGTATTATGTGAAGTAATTCTCATGCATGTTTTATGATTTCATTTTAGCTTTAATGTGCATTCATTTGATGACTGATGATGCTTTTCTTGTCCTTATTTTTCACAAGATGTACTTTGCTAGGTTCCAATTGATTTTTTTTTTTATGTTCCAGTCGTGGGGCCTGAACTCTGTGCCTGGGCGCTGTCCCTCAGCTCTTCAGCTCAAGGCTAGCACTCTACCACTTGAGCCACAGGGCCACTTCTGGCTTTTTTTTTGTTTTTGCTTATGTGATGCTGAGGAATCGAACCCAGGGCCTCAGGCATGCAAGGCAAGTGCTCTACCACTGAGCCACCTACCCAGTCCCCCAATTGATTTTTTTTGACATTAGGTTTTTAGAGTTCTATGTAAAGTGTAGATTTGAGGCATTCTTCAGGTACAAAATTTCCAACTATTTTATCCTTAACTATTGATACCCTTCATCATCATCAGCAGCAGCAGCAGCAGCATCATCATCAGCAGCATCATCACTATTAGTATTACTACGATTAATTTTGTACGTGTATGTATGGTCCTGGGGATTGAACTCAGGGCCCCTGAGATTTGTTGCATTTTGTTAACAATTTATCATTTGAGTCATGCCTCACTTCTGGCTTTTTTGCTGATTAAGCAGAGATAAGATTCTCAAGAACTTTATTTTTTGGATGCCTTCAAGCAGAAATACTCAAATCACAACGTAGTTTGTTATATATGAGCACCCTGCTCCCAACATCTATTCACTACTTGTATGACCTTTCATAGACTAAATTATTTTTTTTCTTTTTTTTTGTTTTTGGTCGGTCGTGGGCTTGAACTCTGGACCTGGACACTGTCCCTCAGCTCTTCAGCTCAAGGCTAGTGCTCTACCACCTGAGCTACAGTGCCACTTCCCCTAGACTAAATTATTTTACAATTTCATTGATTACTACTATATAAAGTTTTCCTTTCATATAATTTTAATGCCATATTTAAGTATGCTTCATCTCCAAAATTGTCAAGACATCTTCCTTTGCTTTATATTTACATCACTCTTTTTGTTTTATATGCCATCTTCAAAACCTGCTTTAAGATAATATTTGAATAAATTGTTATATTTAAGTCAACGTTAACTTTTTAATTCTCCCCAATATTGTCTAATCTATCACCACTTATTAAAGAGAATGTCATTCCACA
This sequence comes from Dipodomys merriami, assembly GCF_024711535.1. Classification (NCBI taxonomy): domain Eukaryota; kingdom Metazoa; phylum Chordata; class Mammalia; order Rodentia; family Heteromyidae; genus Dipodomys; species Dipodomys merriami. The sequence continues at coordinate 11,715 of NW_027202669.1, forward strand.
AGTGTTTGGTTTTACATTCTTATTAAATATTCCTTGATAATATGTATGTTCCTCTAATCTGGTGCCCTATAGACCCATTGAACTGTATAATCTTTCCTATACAAATATAACAATTTTACACTAACAGCTTTAATAGTGGACAGAGAAATATATTCCAGTTTATTTTCCTTTGTCAATGAGTCAAAGAGTGTTGGTCAGGTGTTTTAAGAAATTGTCAAAAACTTATAAATAAAATTGTGAAGCTGTGCACTGATGGCTCATGCTTATAATCCTAGCTGCAAAGGAGGCTGAGATCTGAGGATTGTGGTTCAAAGCCAGCTGGAATGGGAATGTCTGTGAGTCTTTTATCTCCAATTAACCACCAGAAATCCAAAAGTGGCAAAGTTGCTGAATGGGTAGAGCACTAACTTTGAGCTGAAGAGCTGAGGGACAGTACCCAGGCCCACATTTCAAGCCCCAAGAATGACCAAAAAAGGGGCGAGGAAGTAGGAGAAAATATGTATCCTCCAATCCATAAAAATTACATGTCTCAATTTATTCAGATTTTTGCCTTTACATTCAGCATCTTATAATTTTCAATGATGGTGGGTGAAATACATTTTGAAGATGTGTGGAGATAGCACAAAGTCATTCACAGAAAACCATTGAAAAATAAGGGGCAATGGGAATGGAAAAAGAGAGAAACAGCTTAATCAGGCCATTGATCAATATATGCGTGTGCAAAATATTTCAATAAGATTTCTTCATGCAGTTAATATACACCAATTAATAAATATCTTCCAAAAGCATTGGTATTCAAGTATGACATAAAGGCTAAATACAGATTGCGTGGTGAATGAAACAAAGATAGATGAGAAAATACATACTTATAGTAATTGTGTAAACAAACTAAGAAATTTGGTCAACTTACTGAAGGCTCATGGCTCATTAGAGTAGAAGGCCATTGGTATCTAAGATAATACTAAAATGTTAGACTTGAACCTGTCTTTAAGATTGCTTAATGATGAAGTAAAGTCAATAAAGGACATGTTTGGCAAATAAAGTCAAATGATAATTTAGAGACAAATGAAAATAAATAATATACATATATATCTATAAACATGTATGTACACATCTGTATATTCATATATATGTATATTTAGGTATTTGTATATATACACCTAAGAAGTATGAATATATGCATATGTACACATAGTGTTTATACATATATATTTATTTAAAGAGACTTGAATCAGAAATATATAAAGATCATATTAATGCCAATGAAAAACTTTAACCATCCTGAATAAGTTTTCAAGAAGTCCAAATACATATCTCTGTAATATACCAACAACCAAAGAACATATGGAAAGATCATAACATACCTAGACATTGCATACATATAGAGATTAGTGGAAATAGAAACAATAATATGATAGCACTGCACAACCACTATGTAGAATTTGGAATCCTTATACATTGGTGTTTAGAACGTAAAATTATATAGTCAGTTTGTTAAACATACTGGAAAACTTTAAGATATTACACATATACTTGCTCTTATTTTCCAGCATTTTGAATCATAATTTGACATCCAAAATAGATTTCAACACATGCCCAATGAGACACATGTACAAGAATATACATAGAAAAACCTTTTACAATAATATATAATAAAATATTGAACTGACCATTGAGGACGTTATACAATTTTACACATGCATACAAAACCATATGCTCTATCCGTGAGAAAAATTTACTTGAACTTACTTGGGAAACACTAATATTATATGGAAGAAATGGATGAAATATACTGCATTTTCTAATTAAATGAGCTTTTTTAAATTGGCACATCTGTAGTGGTAGACTATGAAGTAATGATTGGTCAATGGAGGGTAGGTTGAAATGATTACAGGAAGTGACTACTAATAAATATTGGAGTATTTGAGAGGATAATGACGATAAAATGTTCTAGAACTGAAGGTGACATTCATAGTCCAACTCTAACTTTCTAAGAATCATTGTACTTTATCGAAGTATTACAGAATGCATTTGCATTAACCGTACGAAAAATTTTAGAGTAGTAGTGGGTGAATCTGTGTGGTAATTTAGGATTTAAATTCACAGAATTCTGTAATAAGTTTAGTATGTTGATGAATGAGACTATCAATAAAATATGATCTGTGACATATCCTCTAAGTGACTATATGTGATATTGCGAGTCAGTGAATATTCTACAAAATTGTGTAAATTGAGGGATGAGATAGGATTGAGAAGGATGAGGGAAAATGAACATCAAGATGCACTGTACTGGGCTGGGAATGTGGCTTAGTGGTAGAATTACTGGTAGTGTGAAGCCCTGGTTTGATTCCTCAGTACTACACAAAGAAAAAAGCTGCTATTGGCACTGTGACACAAGTTGTAGAGTGCTAGTATGAGGAAAAGAAGCTCAAGGACATTGCCCATTGTCAAGACCCTACGTTCAAGACCCAGGACTGTCCAAAAAAAAAAAAGGAAGGAAGCATTGTATTAAGACAGGCACTAGTGGCTCATGCCTGTAATCCTAGATACTCAGGAGGCTGAGGATTGAGGTTTGAAGCCAGCCAGGAAAGTCTGTGAGATTCTTATCTCCAATCAAAGCTCAGAACAATCTGAAAGTGCTGCTGTTCGTACAGTCATAGAGTTCTAGTGTTTATCCATAAGAGCTCAGGGGCAGCACCCAGGCCTACAGTTCAAACCTCAGGAGAGAAAAAAGGAAAACAAAATAACTCACTAAACACTATTTATAAACTGCATGGTCAAAGATGATTAGAATAAAATACAAGTCATTTTAGGGACCAAATACAGATAGAATTCACAAGTTGTTTACAGGGGCAAAGTAAATTTTATATCACGCAGTTTGAGTTGAAATTTGTTCTTCAGTCTTATTAAATCATTCTTAAAATTGACAATACTTCCAATTATAGGTCAATTTCATTGAGGAACAGATTGAATTCTGCTGTCTTTTCATAGCAAATCACAGTGGTGAATTTTTTGGCTCTTGCTGATATATATCTGATATTTTAAAGTAGATTTGCAATTCTATAATATTAATTTAATCTATCAATTCATTAGGGTAATATTGGTCAGATTTTTTTCCAGTAAATCTTATCCCTTATAATAAATGAGAGCATGCTATGTCAGTCTCCTATTAATATGACAAAACAGTTTATACAATCAACTTAAATGGAGGAAAGATTAATCTTGGCTTCTGATTTTACACATTTCAGTTTATGTTTTTTATCCTCATTGCTTTGGGTTGGTGGTGGAACAGTACCCCATGTCAGGAACATGAGATGGAGTATGTGTATTCATGGAAGCCAGGAAGTAAAGAAGAGGAGGAATAGGAGAGGGAGAGGGAGAAAAAGGAGGAGGGGAAGAGAGAGGTGGAGAAGGAAAAGGAAAAGGAGATAGGGAAGAAACAGAAGGAAAAGGAGGAAAGGACTTTGATCTTATTGTCCTCTTTGATCACAAGTTCTTAGTGACCAAATCTCTACAATTGTGCCCACTTGAAAATGTTCACCACCTCTTTATGGTAATATAGTGAAAACTAATTATTAATCCCAATACTTTATGATTTCAGATTTAATTTCTAGAATGGGGGGGTAGATATTTCTGTACAATTGTGAAAACTTCTGTTTCTAAATATTTACTTGAATTAATCAGAGGAGCTATTTGGCATGGAGTTGGTTTGGTTATACAATTGTTGGAGAGATGAATGAAATGTTTAGAATGCAAATACATTTTATTTAACAGATAAAGAAACTTCAAGATATTTCATTTTTGATTTTCAAAAATGACTATTTCATTCAACTCATAATGAGTTGAATTTTTCATAACTTTATGGCATTTTTATTCAAGTTTTTTGTCATCTTTAATGAGGTTCATTCTTTCAAGTTGAAAGAAAAATGAATACTATAACTTATAAGGAGAGTCGTTATAATATGGATTTTCTGCAATTCAACAATAAGATATATTCAAATCTATAGGAATAATTGGATAAGTCATATATCTTGCTTTAGTTATCTCATATTGACATTGATTCAATTTCTTAAAATCAGTGTTGACATAAAATACATAAAATTCAGTGTTTCTCTGAAATGACTTGGTACTTGAACCTCAGAAAAACATGACCAGTAACTAAGATTTCTTCATATTCAAAAAATATATGAATATACATTTTTTTTGGGTCCAGTCGTGGGCCTGAACTCTGGGCCTAGGTGCTGTCCCTCAGCTCTTCAGCTCAAGGCTAGCGCTCTACCACTTGAGCCACAGCGCCACTTCCGGCTTTTTTCTTTTTGCTTATGTGGTGCTGAGGAATCGAACCCATGGCCTCAGGCATGCAAGGCAAGCGCTCTACCACTGAGCCAACTTCCCAGCCCCTGAAACTACATTTTTATGTCAAAAAAGTTTAGGGTACAAACAATAGAAAATCATGTAGCCACAGTAGAAAAAATTTAAAGTTAATAACAAATTGTTTCATTCAGCTTGACAGAGACTATTGATTTTAGCTTACATGAGACATTTGATTAATGATCCTTTTGTAGCTTTTGAATAATAGAGTATTTCAATTTGTCCAAAGATTATGTCATTTAAACCTTCGAGTGTATATTTTTTTAATAAAAATGAAAGTATTTTTCCACAGTGCAGGTTCAGATTTAGTAACTAAATAAATATCTAAATGTTAATTTGTTAAATTGACCTGTGAATTTCAAATTATAAGAAATTTATTTTATTCTCAGATATATTATGTGCTGAATATGAGTATCTCAATCTTCTAATCCTGGCTACACTGGAAACTGGGGTTCAAAGCCAGCCTCGGCAAGAAATTTTGTGAGACACATCTCAATCACACACACACATAAACACACACACACACACACACACACACACAAACACACACACACACACACACACACACACAGAAAGCCAGAAGTGGAGTTGTGGATCAAATGTTAGGGCACTATCCTTGAGTGAATAAAAGTAAGGGATAGGCCTTCAGTTCAAATTACAAGAACAACACACATACACACACACTCACACACACACATACACAGAGACGCATACAATCCAATATTATGTCTAAATTCTTTTTTTAAAGTAAATTGTTATTTTTTATTGTGAAAATACTGTACAGATGGGTTACAATTACATGGGCAAGATAATGAGTGCATTCGTTATCAAGCATTGTAGCCTCCTCCTTTGTTTCCCCTTCCCATCCCTTCCCATCCTCCCTACATCCCCACCCAATATTCCCCGCTCCCCCATCCAGCACCAAAGTTGTAAATTTCCTTTTTGATAAAATGACTTGTACATTTCATTGTTGCAGTGGGTCCACCTGTATCCCTAGTTAAATGATTAATTCTTATTTTAGTTTGAAGAAATAAACAATATCATGAAAAGTAATATTTGTTACATATACTGCAACTTTTGTGAAGTGGTTTTTAGTACAACATGTTTTAAGGTATAGCATAGGTTATTAAAATTAATGTCAATCTATTAAGAGTTATAATTCCTCATAACACCTTGGAGTGAAACATTTGGTAGGTTTTCTATAGTCTTTAGAATTATTCAGAATAAAAGAAAGAAAGGAAGGGAGAATGGGAGAAAAAATAAAGAAACCAAGAAAGAAACAAAGAAAAAGAAAGAAAGAAGAGAGAAAGAAAGAAAGAGGTGGGGATGGAGGGAAGGAGGGCAGGAGCAAAGAAGAAAAGAAAGGAAGGAAGGAGCACACAAATTCCCAGCTCCTCTGGGACACAGCAAAGGCAGTACTCAGAGGCAAGTTTATAGCTCTGAGCTCCTACATCAACAAATTGGAGAGTTCTGAAACCAACAATTTAATGAGACATCTGAACCTCCTTGAAAAAGAGCAGCAAGATAAACCCCAATCCATTAGACGGAAAGACATCATTAAAATTAAATCAGAATTAAATGAATTAGAATCCAAAAAATATAGAAAGAAGGAACAAAATAAAGAGTTGGTTTTGAAAAAAAATTAAAAAAATTGACAAACCCATAGCAAATCTTATCAGAAAAAGAAGAGAACACACCCAAATTAATAAACTCAGAGGTGGGAATGGAAACATAACCACAGATACAACTAAGATTCAGAACATTGTAAGGGAATAATTCTCAAAACGTTATGCTAATAAGTCTGAGAAATTGGCAGAAATGGACCTTTTCCTAGCAAATATTGACATGCCAAAACTAAACCTAGATGAATTTAACCATCTTAACAGGCCCATATCAAGCATTGAAATAGAAACAGCAATAAGAGACCTCCCATCTATGAACAGTCCAGGACCAGATGGTTTTACAGCGGAATTCTAAAAGACCTTCAAAGCAGACCTCACAAAAATACTCCTCAAACTCTACAATGAAATTGAAAGAGAAAGTTCACTACTGAACTCATTCTATGAAGCCATCATAACCCTCATCCCAAAACCAGGCAGTTACTCATCAAAGAAAGAGAACTATAGACCCATTTCTTTGATCAACATTGATGCAAAACTTCTCAACAAAATTTTGGCTAATCGACTTCAACAATTCATCCAAAAAATCATACACCACGATCAAACAGGATTCATTTCAGGGATGAAAAGTTGGTTCGATATACACAAATGAACTAATAGTATTCATCACATCAATAGGAGCAAGGATAAGAACCACATGGTTATCTCAATAGATGCAGAAAAAGCATTCAACAAGATCAAACACCCCTTTATGATGAAGGATTTGGAAAAATTAGGAATCCATGGAACATTCCTCAATACAATAAAGGCTGTATATGACAAGCCTACAGCCATCATTATACTTAATGCTGAAAAACTAAAGCCATTTCCTCTTAACTCAGGAAAAAGAAAAGGATGTCAACTCTCTCCACTTCTCTTCAATCTAGTATTAGAATGCATTGCTACAGCAACAAGACAAGATGAAAACATAAAGGTAATCCAAATAGGGAAAGAAATAAATCTCTCCCTCTTTGCAGATGATATGATCTTTTATTGAAGAAATCCCAGAGACTCTACTCACAAATTACTCAAGCTTATTCAAAACTTTGGCAAAGTAACAGGGTATAAAATTAACCCCCCAAAATCTCTGTATGCCAAGAATGAGAAAAGTGTGGCTGAAATGAGGAAAGCAACTCCATTTGTAATAGATCCACAAAAAATAAAATACATCGGAATTAACTTAACCAAAGAAGTGAAGGAACTCTATGATGAAAACTTTAAAAACTTGAAAAAGGAAATCAAAACAGAACTTAGAAAATGGCAAAACCTCCCATGCTCCTGGATTGGAAAGACTAAAATCGTGAAAAAGGCAATATTTCCCAAGGATATCTACAAAGTCAATGCAAAACCTATGAAAATTCCAACCTAATTCTTCAAGGAAATAGAAGAGTCAATCCAAAAATTCATATGTAACAATGAAAGGCACCGAATAGCAAAAACGCTCCTCAACGGAAAGAGCACAGCTGGAGGAATATCAATACCAAATTTCAAACTCTACTATAAAGCCATAGTAATCAGAACAGCTTGGTACTGGCACAAGAACAGACCTCAGGACCAATGGAATAGAATTGAAAACCAACAAATGAACCTACAGACCTTTAGCGATTTATTTTTTGATAAGGGAGATAAAAAAATAGAATGGAAGAAAGACAGCCTCTTCAGTAAATGGTGCTGGAAAAATTGGTTAACTACTTGTAGAAAGCTAAAGCTAGATCCTTATATATCAACCTGCACCAGAATCAACTCCAAATGGATCAAAGACCCCGGAGTCAAATCAGACACTCTGAAAACATTACAGTTTGGTAAACGAGAAACCCTAGGTCTCCTTGGTGCAGGCTGAAATTTTCTTATAGAGACCAGGAAACACAACAAATCAAAGAAAGGTTGCACAAATGGGATTGCATGATGTTGCAGAGCTTCTGCATGGCAAAGGACATAGCTAGCAAGATCAATAGAAAGCTCACAAATTGGAAGAAGTTCTTCCAATTTGTGAAGGGGAAGGGTCTCATATGTAAAATATCCTTGGAACTCAAAAAATTAAATCCCCCAACAACAAATCCTCAAAGAAACAACTGCCCAATAAATAAGAGGGCTAAAGACTTAAAGAGAAACTTCTCTGTGGAAAAAGAAGGATGGCCAATACACACATGAAGAAATGCTCAACCTCCCTAGCCATAAAAGAAATGCAAATCAAAACAACATTAAGATACCACTTCACCCCAGTTAGGAAGGCAAAAATCAAGAACTCTAATAACAACAGATGCTGGAGGGGATGTGGACAGAATGGAAACTTACTTCATTGTTGGTGGGAATGTAAACTTCTTCAACAACTTTGGAAAGTATTATGGAGGTTCCTCAAAAGACTCCACATAGAGCTCCCCTATGACCCAGAAATCCCAGTTTTGGACATTTACCCAAATGTTTACAAACAAGACCACACTAAAGCTATCAGCACAACTATGTTTATTGCAGCATTATTTACTATAGCTAAGATATGGAACCAACCAACTCAGATGCCCCTCAGTAGATTAATGGATCAAGAAAATGTGGTGTATATATACACAATGGAATTGTATGCCACCATCAGAAAGAATGACATTGACCCATTTGTTAGGAAATGGAAAAACTTGGAAAAAATTATTTTAAGTGAAGTAAGCCAAGCCCAAAGAAACATAGGTCCCATGGTTTCCCTTATTTCTTTGTTGCTTTGTATGTCCCTCCCCTACAGTGTAACCCCTGCTTTCACTGTATTTGATGTCGATATAATTTGTGGAGTGGAAGGGGAAAAACAAGTCGTTTAAATAAGGATACAGTTGGACCCGTTGCAACAATGAGAAGTACAAGTTACTTTGGTGGGGTTGGGGAAACTTGGGTGGGGGGCGGCGGTAGGCTGGGAAGGGATGGGAAGGGGAAACAAAGGAGGAGGCAACAATGCTTGATAAGAAATGTACTCATTATCTTGCCCATGTAATTGTAATCCCTCTGTACAGTATTTTCATAATAAAATATTTAAAAAAAAAGAAAAAAGAAAGGAGAAAAGGAAGGAAGGAAGGAAGGAAGGAAGGAAAGAAGGAAGCAAGGAAGGAAGGAAGGAAGGAAAGAAGGAAGGAAAGAAGGAAGGAAGGAAAAATGAAGGAAGGAAGGAAAGAAAAATGGAATGAATGAAGGGACAAAAACAATTTATTTATAAAATCTGCTATTTATCCCAAAATAAATTTCATGTAAGTTAACACTTTAGTAAATGCAAGTTTGCAATTGTCACTTCTCTGCCTGTTCTCTATCCATGAATGAAAGCAACAAATGTAGTATCAGAAATAACCACGTGAATATGTTTGCATCTATAGTAAATATGCACAGAAATCGTTTTCTCATTTTCTATACATTATCAAGTAACTATTTACAAACAATTTACATTTAGTTATAAATATTCTAAAAATTGATGTAACCAAAGGATGTCAATGTATTATATAATGTGAACACTAGTATTTTTAATGTTAATAATAGTACAGTCTTCATGTTATACTAATTATAGCAATTATATTATGTATTTTATCAGAGAAATTAGCATCCTCTAATTTTGTTGTCTGTGGGAGCCCTAATAGCAAACATTATTAAAATCAAAGGAGATCTGTATTTCTGAAAGCAATTAAATCAATGGAGATTGTTCAAATACATCAGAAGGGTTTAGAAAGGTTGCACCATGTTTAAATGTTTACCTCTGATGTAATTCAAGAGCCACTAAACAATCATGCTTCACTTTGCCATCACTAAAATTATTCCCATTGTAAGAAGAATCATTCACCTAATTGACATGATATAGGTTTGTCCTTAAGATATTATATTCTATGAAATAATATCCAAATGATAAACTACACTAAGAGTTAAAGCAAAAGTTGCAAAATGTATTGGATGATGTAACTCCTTCCAGATACTCATTTTGTAATTGTATTCCCCTGTCTGGTTACATTATAATCACCCTTTCAGAGATGACCCTGAAATAATGATCCTGATAAACGAAGCCTAATAAAACTACTCTGCCATGTGAACATCCAGCAAATAAAGTATAATGAACCAGAAATTAGACCGCTATATGACAAGGAATTCATTTGAATAACCATTTTTATAATCAATGTTCAAGCTTCTAGAGTATGGGTAATATACTCCTGATGTTTTTAAGCCACTTACTTTGAAGTATTCTCTTATAACAGCCCAATGGTTGACAAAACACAAAGTAGTTTTGATTTAAATTTGAAATTTTCAGAAAAAAAGTTTCATAATGTTTTATTATTTGAATTTTATTATCCAAACCTCCAGGTTAAAATATGTGTAAATGAGAAATTATTGAGGGGCAACTCTCTATTCAACTATCATAATTTTTTGAATATTTTAGTATCTTTAAGTAGTTGTACAAAGGAGTTTCCATTCACTGAAACAGTTTATGGATGCAGTGCATCTTGATGAATGTCATCTCTTTCAATATTCTCATCCACTCCTCCCAATTAACCCCAGTCTTTAAGTATCTAAATATTATGTTATGTATGGAATTATTTGCCATTTAACAAAGCAGTTTATGTGTACAATGCACCTGGAATTGTGTTACCACTTCAACATCTTCATTCCTATTTCACACTACCCGTTGCTTTGTATGTTTCAATTCTGGGAAGTATGCAATGGTTTCTTGCCTGTAATCTGTCCTTTTCCCCATCAATTTCCTACCTCTCTCACACTGCCCCTCACTGTCCTCTCTTGCAGTACACATTTAATGGTATTTATTTTGTTGGGCTTTGACTTAATCTTTTAAGAGAATAATAGTATTTCCACTAACTATGGACTCTGACACTTCAGATAATTCATTTGTACCTGCTTGCATACAATCCAGTATGTTTAACCCCAACGGTATATCCCCCGTTTTCACTGCATTTGATGTTGGTATAATTTGTGGAGGGGAAGGGCAAAAACAAATCGTTTAACTAGGGATACAGGTGGAGTCATTGCAATAATGAGATGTACAAGTTGTTATGTCGAAAAGGAACTTTACAACTTTGGTGTGATCAGGTGGGGAGAAGGGGGAAGTACGGAAAGGATGAGAATGGGAAAAAAGGAGGCAATAATGCTTGATAAGAAATGAACTCGTTATCTTGCCAATGTAATTGTAACTCCTCTTTACGTATTTTCACAATAAAAATTTAATTAATTGATTAATTAATTAAAAATAATTTTACCTTTATAAGCCCTTTGTATCTACCACAAATGAGGAAAATCATGCAACGTAAGTTTCTCTGGGTGCAATTAATTTCACTTAACATTATTATTTCTAAGTGTTTCATTTTCCTTAAGAATAGTGCAATATTATTCTTTCTGATGGATTAATGAAATTTGATTATTTATGTATATATATATATGTATATATAAGTGTATACATACGTACATATATACATACTTGTAAATAGGGATCAATAAATTTATATACATATGACTTGTATATATATGTATATATGTACATATATGCATATGTATCTGTGTGTATGGGTATGTGTAAGTTGCCTGATTTCGCTCATTTGTTGTATTAGAATGTGGCTATAATTTTAAAAGTAAACAAACTTGGATGGTAAAAGAGAAAACATTAGACTTGGACAAGATAAATTATATGGGAGTCTAAAAATTTTTACAGTGAGATCAAATGGAGGATACCCTTGGGGGAGGATCACAAATGCTCAATAGCTATATGAATAATATCATATAAAATAATATTCAGCAAAATGATCTCCAAAAAATGATGATAGTTTTATTATTTTGCTTTTTCCTTCTGTCTTCTGTTGCTATTTTGATTTTTGTACCTTTGGTCTTATATGTAAGTTTTTAAAGGGCAAGGGGAAACACAAATGGTTGGACAAAGGGTGAACAAATGTAGCACTGCTATTCAATAAACACTACATTCAAAATGAACTATACTACCAGCATCCTTCAGTGTGAAGTTACTCCCTTTTTCCTTTTGTAATAATGAAAAACTGGGAAAGGTACTTTGAGATTATGTAAATATCTTATGTCTCATTAAACGTTTACTCACTAATTATAAAAATTAAAATTAAAAAAATGAACTATACAACTTATGGGGGAGGAAGGTTGAAAGGGAAAATTTGGGAGGTGACACTGTTCAAAAGAAATGTGCCCAATATCCGATTATGGAATTGTAACCCTTCTTACATAATCTTTTTTATTTTTTTAATTGTGAAAATACTGTCCAGAAGGATTACAATTACATGGGCAAGATAATGAGTACATTTCTTATCAAGCATTGTAGCCTCCTCCTTTGTTTCCCCTTCCCATCCCTTCCCATCCTCCCCTCACACACCGAATCAACCTTCACCCCTCCACCCCCTCACCCAATTTGTAAAGTTCATTTTTCGACATAACGACTTGTACATCTCATTGTTGCAATGGGTCCACATGTATCCTTATTTAAACAATGTGTTTTTTCCTTCCCCTCCACAAATTATACCAACATTAAATACAGTGAAGTCAGGGGTTATACCGTGGGGGAGGAACATACAAAGCAACAAAGAAATAATCTTATAAATATGTTGGAAACAATCGCAGAAAGAAAAAAAAACATTTGAATACATATATTAGGGTTCAAAAATTAAAAATGAAGTTCATAAGCAGGCCAGAGTAGGTATGTAAACATTAGATAAAATAGGCTTTAAATTAAAAATGGTATGAAAGTAAAAAGAGACAAAGAAGGACATTAAATATTGACAAAGAAAACTCTCCATCAAGGGGATATAACAATTCTAAATAAGAATGCCCTGAATCCTAGGGCTTCCAAGTTGATCAGGCAAATACTACTTAACCTAAAAATATGCATACATCCAAACACATTGTTTGCTGCTTGAGCACATCATTCTTAACTCTGGACAGGTCAGCCAGGTAAAAATGTAGCAAAAAAAAAAAAAACAACTTCAGAGCTAAATAACTGCAATGACAAGCTGTACCTAATAGATAGCTACAGAATATTTCATCTACCAGCATCACAACATATATCTCTCTCAGCAGCCCATGGAATGTTCTCATATATATATATCTTAAATCACAAGGAAAATCTGTGAAAATTCCAAAATAAAAATGAAATTACTCCTTGTATCCTGTCATACTACGATGGGACCAAATTAGATGTTGGCATCAAAAGGCATCACAGAAAATTCTGCAACTCACAGAGACTGAATGACATATTGCTAAATCATCTGTGAGTCACTGAAGAGATATGAAGGGAAGGTCCAACGTTTATGGAATTCAGTGGAAGTGAACACACAAAATACTACCTGCTCTGGGACACAACAGCACAGGCAATACTCAGAGGAAAATGTATAGCTTTGAGTATGTACAGGAATAAATTAGAACAATCTTGTATCACAGCACTAGGTCATTGAAAAAAAGGAACAAGCCAAACCAAAAACCGGAAGACAAATAATACAAATTAGATTAAAGAAGTAAATAAATCAGAGTCTAAAAAAAACATACAAGCAATCATAATTGACTTTTATCTACTAGTAACTCAGAAATTTGCCCAATGAATGTCAATGTAGCTATTTTCAGAGATAGACTCAACCAGCTCAAACTAGTGAACAAAAAATCTTCTAGAATTCTAAGAAGCAACATTCTATTTGACTTAAAAAAATTCTCGGTTGTTATTATTAAGCTGATTCATAGAGGGATTATGATTACATGAGTCAGGTAATGAGTACATTTCCTTTTATGAAATGTCTTTGGTTCCCTCACTTGTTCCTAGTCCCTCCCTCCTGTCCCCATCCTTGTGTTAAATAGTTCACCTTCATCAATGTTCAATTAACTCCACTGCTGCAATTTTTCACCATTTTCCCTAAAGCTCTGTCTCTACCCCTCACCTTCCTGAAGACCTTCAATGAATATATCTGCATAAGGTAAAGACAGAATCATTACAAACTATAAAGAACTATAAAAACAAAACAAAAGAGGAGACTTCTGTTTCCATGTCTTATAGTTTGTTTGAGTATGTATATCATGTTATATAAATATAATTGTTTTTTATCATAAAGTCAACTAAGGCACTAAAGTATGATAACTTATAATGTTGCTTTCTATTTAATAATGCTTTTTATTTTAACATTAAAATTGTAAGTAACACAATTCAAGTCCTAGTGAAATTTTCAGATTTAATGTTAAATTTTCAAAATGTCTAATAGTTCCATTTTGGCAACCAAAATGAAAAACAGGGATGTTTTATCCTCAATAATGTCATTATTTCATACGCACAAAAGTAAAATAAATGTAATATTAATTCAGTGGAAATAAGAAATCAAATACATATCAATGAATCAATTCCATACATTAATAGATCTATTGATAACATTAATGAAACTAGTAAAGTTGGTTTTTCGACATAACATTTTATACATTTCATTGTTGTGATGGGTCTGCCTGTATCACTATTTAAACAATTTATTTTTTCCCTTCCCCTCCACAAATTATACCAATGGGGAGATGGGAATTAATGGGAAAGGTAAACAAAGGAACAGGCAACAATGCTTGATAAGAAATGTACTTATTACCTTGCCAATGTAATTGTAACCCCTCTGTAGGATATTTTCACAATTAAACATAATAAATAAATAAATAATAAAACCCAGTACTGGCAATATAAATTATTTTAAGAGAAAAAATTAATAAAACTTGTTTTAAGTAGATTACTTAAGACATGAAGCAAGTGATAATTTTCTTTTCCAGGTGAAGTTGATATACAAATCAAAACCCAAAGATTTCAGAGTTCTGTGTGCTTAATACGTGTCAATTTACACATATACTTGACTCATCTCAACATTATGTGAAGATAACTGAGAACAGGACTATAATAAAAAACATAATTGAAAATGTTTATTTTGTGAATGAATATGTCTTTTTTATATATCTTTATTTAATTTGAAAAATCTGGTAATTAATTTAAGTCACATCAACAATAATGAGAAATAAACATCCTCTAGCTCCTTAAAAGACAATCAATAAGACAAAAAGGAAACAACAAAGAAAAATATTGAACCTCATTTTGCACGTAGTCTTTGTATATTGTGGTGGCTTGTAATTGTAGAGTATGTGCCTATCCTATGAATATGGGCTCAAATTACTTGGATTACTGGAAGAAAATTTCAAAATCTAGAGCAGCTAACATAGCTGTGCAATTGTTTGTGGGTTTCTCTACAGTAGCAACTGGGCATAAACTGTACAAGGGAAATAATTTTAGTGCTTTGCAGGCAAGAATGTGATGAAAAGCATACTTTTATCTTCTTAGATGAAATAAGAAGACCACACATTAAAAGCTTACTAAATGACCAGCCTTTTAAAGAACAGTGCCATTTTTAAGGCACTCTAGATGATTCAAGTCCTTCATTCCAACCACAAACATTGCTGCCATTCACAAATCATTGCCAAGATGAATTTCCAGTTCTTTTTGATATTTCAAATGGTTTAGGAGTAACATAAGCAATAATTCAAGTTGTTGAGAAAATATAATTTAGAATAAGCGAACAAATCAGATTCAACTCCATAGCATAACCTTTAGGAAAAATGAACTAAGGAATATGGGGTGTCCTTTGTAATGTAATATTAGACATTAGGGAAAAATGCCAGAAAAAGACTCTGCAAGAAAAAAAGAAGTCTTTGATAAGATATACAAAAGATTACCCAGGTAAAAGTAATTTTACCTACATGTTCTATTATATAACATATTTTTGTCTGCTAATCAGAGAGACTCAAAAATATTTTTAATTATGATATGGAAAATGCATTGTCATAAATGAATTAAATCAGGGAGTTGATGGCACAGGAACTGGGTGTGGACAGATGCCAATAGCTGAAGGTGTCCTATTCCTAGCTCCTGGAGGGCTTAGATGTGAGGATTACCATGCAGATACAGTCTAGCGAAAAGAGTGTGTGAGACTCTCTTCTGCAAATAACCAACCAAAAGCTGTAAGAAAACTCTGGCTCAAGTGGTAGAGTGGTAGCCTTGAATGAAAAAACTGAGGGACAGAGCCCAAGCCCTGAGTTTAAGCCCTAGCAACAAGATGCATGGGTGCCCGTGCACGCACACACATGCTCACACACAAACACACACACACACACACACACACACACACACACACACAGATACACCCCCCCACACACACACAGAGAGGAAGGTGGTAATGATGAGCTGAGCTAGAACTGGGGCCAGTCCTGAGGCATAGTCACAGTAAACTCTCAAGGCAGATCAAGTGGTTTCTCCCTAAGTCCTTCTTGGGCTGAGTGGGTCTGGGCCATGGCAGTAAGTTCCATGGAATCTGCCTCTCCATCCGTGCATGGTGCCATAGGACTGCGGGTAGGACACTATGGGTGCTCCTTTGTAGTCGGTCCACAATTGCAAACCTTTATCTACCCCCAAGCACTGGAGAGGAAAGCAGGGCTCCAAGCCCTGGGACTCCTGTCATAGCGACTGCTACAAGCATCAGGTAGCCGGCTGTGGATTCCTGAGCCTACAAGTCTTTCATGAGCCCAACTCAACACCTGCCCAAAGTGTGCCTACAGATTCGCACTCTTTTGATACCCACATGAGTGGGCATCACCAGTTATGCCATCTTGCAGCTCCTGCCCCTCCTTTGCCCAGAACTATGATCTGAGATGTCAGTTTACTGCTCAGATACACACTGCACCCATGACTGATGCCATTCTGATGACCCAGGTGATGACCTCCATGCACCAAGGCTGGACCCTTCTCTGATATTCTGGCCTGTTCCATACACAAAGGCCGCCAAAGAGGCTGCTCTGAAGACACCTAGACATTGGGTGACCCGGCCCTCAGGGGCCCATTGGAAAGTAGTCTGCCTAGAGCCACAGAGTGAGGTCCAAGCAGGTGTTGGTCACGGGGCTCGAACTCTGGGCCTGGGCACTGTCCCTCAGCTCTTCAGCTTACCACTTGAGCCATAGAGCTCCTTCTGGTTTTCTGGTGGTTCCTTGGAGATCAGAGTCTCCTGGATTTTCTTGCCTGGGCTGGCTTTGAACCACGATCCTCAGATCTCAGCCTCCTGAGGAGCTAGAAGGACATGTGTGAGCCACATGGGCTTAGCTGATCTGGCCTTTCACCACAGTGGGCTAGGAGCTTCTGAAAGCTTTTCTTTATTTTTTTCTCTGCCAGTACTGGGGCTTGAACTCAGAGTCTGGGCCCTGGTCTCTTAATTTTTTCTCAAGTCTGGCACTTTACCACTTGAGCCACATTTCCATTTCTGGCTTTTGGTAGTTCATTGGCAAAAAAAGAGTCCCACTACCTTTCTTCCTCTGAGCTGGCTTTAACCCAAGATATCTGATCTCAGTCTCCTGAGTAGCTAGGATTTACAGAGGTTAAGCCACTGGTGACATTGGGCTAGAAACTTTTCTTAAAGAAGAGTTCTTCCCTGCATTTGCCCTGACTCCTCCATGCAAAGGAGGCCTCTAAGAGTCAGGAGCTGTGAAAAATAAGCTTCCAGCCACTGGAAATGGCTGGGGTCTGTGGTGAAAAGCCAGGCTAATCTTTCCCCTGGGCCCCATTCTGGGACCCAACCCTCTGCCCTACCTGTGACTCAAGTACAAACTTGACCCAGTCTTGAATGTCCTGCCAGACTTGTCTGAAGCCACAGAACTTACATTCCACCCACACCACCTGCTCTAAACCACACCCCAGGAACTTTGCCCATGCTGTACCTTCTGCCTGAGGATCTCTGTCCTGTTCCACATCTTAGAACTCTTGTGGAATTTTGCCACTGTTTTTTCACCTCCTGGAGCAAGTTTTTCCTTCCCTTTTCCCTCTTTTTTAAAATATTGAATTGCTAGAGATGGAACTTGTAAAGACTGACTGGCAAATGCTCTATCTTGGTGTGTGGTTATGCCAGTCTGGGGGTTTGAATTCATGGCCTTGACAGTATCCCTGAGATTTGTGCTCAAGTATAGCACTCTAGTACTTGAACCACAGTTCTACTTCTGCCTTTTTGGGTGTTTAATTGGAGAAAAGTGTCTCATATAATCTTTCCTACTTGTAATTTTGATCCTCATATCTCAGCCTCTTGAGTAGCTAAGGTTACAGGGCACCTGACCTCTACCTCACTTCTAACCTCAGCCCTCCTCTGAGTGCTAGAAGAATACGTCTCACCAGGGTCCCTTTTTTGCCAGTGTTGGGGCTTAAAATCAAGGTCTGGGCATGTACCTGAGCGTCTGTGTTTAAGGCTAGCACTCTATCAATTAAGTCACAGTGCCAATTTTGGATTTTTCTTTTTCTGTGGTACTGTGGAATTGAACCTAGTCTTGGAAGGGTGCTAGTTAAATTTACATAGAACATGAATTATAATGTGAATGAAATTCATGGTTCCATTACTTGTTCTAAGAAAACAATTATGCCTTTTGTTTTCTTATATTTCTTTAAGAATGTGTAACATTCATAGATTTCACTGTTAAAATTGATAACAATTATATTATGTCAAGTTGATTCAAACTTGTATTTGAAAATTGCACACTTAACACAAATATACTTCCACTTTCTTCTAACTCATAATAAACGTAACAGTATAACAAAGCTTGGTGTTAGCCGTTCATGTGTAGAATCCTAGAAACTCAGGAGGCTAAGACCTCAATATTTTAGTTAAATGTCAGTGCAAACAGACAAAAATGTGAAAACTTATCTCCAATTATACAGCAAGGTGAGGATGTGGCTCAAGGAATAGAGTGTTATCAGCCATCAGCAAAAAATATAAGAGAGACAATTAAACATTGAGTTCAAGCCCTAAAAATGGCACATACACACAAGACAACAACAAAAAAGTAGTATGAGCATCAATAATGAAGACAAAATAGGAAACATCATGAAAAATGTGTAAACATCTTGCAGACAGAAATCATTTGACAGAATTTTGATTCATGACAGGGAAAATCACAGTCTCATTTGTACAATCTCATTGTAGTCATTTGTGTGAAACTTGGCTATTGGGGAAGATGTGAAAGAGCAGACTAGACTACCTGACAATGCAGACATTGCCTGTGACTATGCACCATCCCACTCTGCAAAAATCTAAAATAGTGCTTCTTAATTTTTTTTTAAAAAAAACCTCGTTAGAGACTGGTCCACACAGACTGGGGTCCTTATTTTGAGGCTTCAGACCAGTGCTTTTGTTGATAACCACTTTTATTTTACGCCTCTTCCATTGTGCAGCTATACTTTACTTAGATGGCACCAACCCAAGGCTTTGAACTAGACACCCTGCCTAAATCCATCCCTTTTTTCAGCTACAACTCATTTCACATGCTATCTATGTTTTAACATTGGTAAACCCACTACAAATAACCTAGGTAGATAAGGGAGTAAGGGTTTAGCATTGGCTGAGGCTCTCATCTGTAGGTTTGCTCCCTAATAAATCTGTGCTACATTATCTCTTTTTTCTTCATGGCTTTTGAGTGTGACAAATGATTGATTTGTTTTGATGTAATCCCATTTATCCAAACTTACTTTGGAAGTTTTGACCTGTGCCAAGGAGCCCTCGTGTTTCCCCTAACTCTTCCTGTAACATTCTCAAGTTATCCCGACTTACATTGAGGTCTTCGATCCACTTGGGATCAATTCTGGTGCAGGGGTATATATAAGGATATAATTAAAGTTTTCTGTGTACAGGCAATTCTTTCAGCACAATTTTTTGAAGAGGCTGTCTTTCTTCCATCCTGGGTTTCTGACTTATCAAAAATTATGTGCATATAGGAGTGGCTTCATTTCTGGGCCTTCAATTTTGTTCTATTGATGAAATTCTGGGCTTCCTTTGGAAAGAATGGCATTACCCATTCCTGAGGAAATGGAAAAACTGGGAAAAAAACGATATTAAATGAAATAAGCCAGATCCAATTAAATATATGCTGCAAGGTTTTCCTCATTTGAAATAACTACACTATTTCCATAAATCTACAAGTTAATCCAATAGATAGTAAAAGAGAAATAATTCCTCTTGGACATGATTAACTAACTGCACTCTAAGCATTCACATGGCAAGAAGAAGGGAAGCTATTCTTAGGAGAGGATCACAATGGCTCAATATGTATGTGCTTATGACCATATAAATGTTGCTGTTGCCATGAACTCTAAGAATCAATCATACATGTGAAGTGCATGTATCTGTATATAATTTTAAAAAGATGTCAAAGAAACAACCGACTTCTCTGTAAACTCAACAGCAACATTCTAAGTTTAGAAGATAAAATTGAGGAAAGTTTTCAACACAAACTAAAATACACAGTGGAAAAGGGGGAGAGAAAAGATAAGATGAAAAGTAGAATAGCTAACTATTGAAGAATTCATAAACAGTTTCCAAACTATACAAGAGTGCTGGGGTACAGTTCAGTTGTAGAAACAAACTAATATATACAAAGCCATGGGTTCAATCTCCAAGGAGGCCTAATAATAAGTTAATAAATAGTAGTAATACAATAGTCACTTGAAATATATGCTTTCATATTAGAGAGGCCTGAGTCCTCAAAAAGTAAACAAAATATTTTCAATTCTTGTACCCATTGACATAAAACTACAAGAATGAAAAGGGAATAGTTTCCTTTTCTATTCTTTCTTTTCCTTTTCTGTTTTCTTCTTTTCTTTTTTCCTTTGGCACTACTGATGCTTGAATTTGCTAAGACTCTAACCACTTTAGATTATTTTTCTGGCCAAAACTCTCTTGAGCAATGATCTTTTCCCTATGACTTCCACAAACGTGAGATAACAGGGAGATTACACTATATCTAGCTTACTTTGGTTTTGTAATTTCTCACTATTTTTTGTCAAAACTGGCCCTGATATAAGTCTTCTACATCTCTGCCTTCTAATTAGCAGGGTATATTTCATCTGAAGCTTGGATCCAAACTATTTTTCAATGTAAACATTCAATATTGACTTCTGTTTTCTAGATATCAATAAATTCTATTGAGGTTAGTATGTATCTTTATGAAGTTATAAGAACACAGAGATATCCTTGGAATAATTTTCCCAATTTCTTTAAATATTTATAGTATGACATCACAAGTTGGACATTAATATTTCACAAGTACTTTATGCAGACTTCAGTAGTTTTATTTTGCACACATATTAAGTCCAATATAATTTTATCAACTCTATATGAATATACCATATTTACAGATACGTTTCTTTACCAAAAATGAGTCTGTCTCATGCTTCCCTTTTATAATTAAACCCACTACTTCCCTTTGTCCCATCCCAAACCTATTTCATCCTGGCAACCAACGCAATTTTTTCCTCCGAATTCTAGATCATGCAATAAATAAGCTTTTAAGATTGCCTTCAAATATATGATAGATTATTCCCAGTTATTGTATGCTTTAATATTGTATTGTATTCACTCGAGTTGCTTTTGGTTCTGTCAATAGAGAATGTAGCACAATTTGTTTCCCATTCACCTGAAGAAAGACTGAATTGATTTCCATTTCTTTGACTAGAGGAAGTAATGCTGCTATAAACCTCTTTGTTTTGGCCTTTGGGTAAATGTTACATTTCTATGAGACAAAGCCTTAAGAGCTCAATTTCTGTGCTATACTGTGTGTGCTTGCATATTTCATATTCTAGGAACCTGTCACAATGTTTTTAGAAGTGGCTTTCCCATTTGACATTCCTTCCTGCATCCAGTTTCTCTGTTTCCTGATAGCATTTAGTATGGTCATTATTGTATTATGAGGAGGAATTCTCATACATGTTTTATGATGTCATTTTAATTTTAATCTGAGGATGTGCAGAACAATTAAGTAACATAAAGAAGAACGAAAGAGAAGAAAAGGTGAAAAGGATAAGAAAGAAAGAAAGAAAGAAAGAAAGAAAGAAAGAAAGAAAGAAAGAAAGAAAGAAAGAAAGAAAGAAAGAAAGAAAGAAAGAAAAAGAAAGAAAGAAAGAAAGAAAAAAAAGATCAGATACACTTTAAATCACATGAAGGTTATATCTATTACCATCATATATGTAACAGTATGTAAATAGTAGTTTTATTGCATATTTGGGAAACAAATTTTTTGCTGAATATTTTAAATTTCTGGTTTGTTAAACACCTAGATGTGGGAATTCTGGATACTGAAGGTTATCTCTATAAAGTACTTCGTTGGTTTCAGGTATCCACTTGGAATGTATATCCAGAGGCTAAGCAGGAACCAATGTAAAGATCAACAAGAAAATTGAACCTCTTGTTTTGCCATAATTATTCACTAAATACAACATAGATAAATTGGATTCTGTACCTCCTCCTCTTCCTCCTCCTCCTCCTTGCTCTTTTACTTCTTCTTCTTCTTCTTCTTCTTCTTCTTCTTCTTCTTCTTCTTCTTCTTCTTCTTCTTCTTCTTCTTCTTCTTCTTCTTCTTCTTCTTCTTCTTCTTCTTCTGTTTCTTCTTTTTCCTCTTCTACTTTTCTCAGTGCTGAAGATCCAACACACGTCCTCCAACATGCTAGGCTTGGTCTCTACCACAGTTCTACATCCCAACCCTCTAGAGCTTCTAAAAAGCTAGTTTGATAGTTTCTCAATGCTTAATAATCAACATAAATTTTTCTTTTCCTTTCTATTCTCCAACACAGGGAAAAGTGGCTGGGGAAAAATGGGACAGTCATCTAGGGAAAACATTGCTGATTATCATATTTTATTATTTTTGTTCAGTTGGCATTTAAAAATATGTTAACATATAATTTAAATCCTATTTTTAAAATTTCTTCATAGGAGCAAACACCAACTAAAAATTTTGGTCAATTTTATGTATAAAGTTCACAATGCTGTCTCTATAAGAATCTTTTAAAACATTCTTCTGATATGACTTTTACCATCTCCTTAGAGGCAAAGCTGAAGTCTATAGATTAAATATTCGAATCATTGTATGCATTAGAAACAATGAAAAATATGTCAAACAATAAAAAGGACAATTACCCATCAAACAGATGCTTATCATTTGACAGGTGGAAAACAACTGTCTGAGAATATGCAGAATTACTGAAAGGACAATACTTGCATTCAAAAGAAAGAAGAAATCATTTAAAATATAAAAAGACAAACTTTCACCAATAGATCATACCTGTAATCCTAGATGGCCAGGAGGCTCATTAATGGCTAAAGAAAAGCAAGAATAAACTTGAAAACATCAAGTGATAACCTTTCATAATTCAAAGGACACTATAACAGAAGCGAAAACATATCTAACTGCGGGGAGCCGGGGCAAACACAATTAGACTCCGCCCACTCCCTTGCAGCTTTGAGGTAAAAGACTCCATATTAGGCAGTGCTTGGTGGGACGGTGGGTCCTGGGCTTTGTGCATGCACCCCTCAGGCGAAGGCCAGTGCAAGGTCCTCTCATTAATGTTTTAGACAGAGGCCCAACCTCTACTCTTACCTGTTGCCCAAAAACAAAAAGGGGGAACTGCAGGGAGCCGGGGCGAATGCAATTAGACTCCGCCCACTCCCTTGCGGCTTTGAGGTAAACAACTCCATATTAGGCAGTGCTTGGCGGGACGGTGGGTCCTGGGCTTTGCGCATGCGCGAGCCACGTAGAGTCCCCAGCCAATCCCATGGCACTTGGTGACGGTGAAAGGCAGATGACCAATAGTAGAACGACACGTGTCCCTATTCCCTATATAAGCGGCCATTTTTTTTGTGCGCTCTCTCTCGCGCTCAAGCTCTCCTACATGTAAGAAGGCTCTCCAGTAAAGTGTGATCTGAGAAGACTCCTGGTGTGGTGGTCGTTCTTCCTCGCTGGTCGAGAAGGCGTTCGCCACAAGTGGTGCCGAAACCCGGGACCCACGCGAGAGGCTGAACAGGAGCCAGAACTCAACACATGGAGAGGAGACGTCGGTAAGTATCCCCCGGTATGTTGTTTACTGTAGATTACTGGTTGCTTGCGTTGCTTCTTCCCTTGTGGTTTGTCTTTCTGGTGGTTCTCTGTGCTT
Source organism: Dipodomys merriami (assembly GCF_024711535.1). Lineage (NCBI taxonomy): Eukaryota > Metazoa > Chordata > Mammalia > Rodentia > Heteromyidae > Dipodomys > Dipodomys merriami. The sequence goes on from NW_027202669.1 coordinate 35,727, forward strand.
GTCTACAATGTGGGGAGCCTGGGAAGGTGTGCCGCTGTTAATAGCCTCACGCCTTAAGGGGCCCACCATGGGCAATAGTAAGGGGACCGTTTGTGGACCAGCGGATTTTTACACTCTCTTACAGACTTTGTTAAGGCAGCAAGGGCTAAGAGTGTCCAAAGGCACTGTTAAAAGGTTCTGGGCGATTTCCATGAACATGCGCCCTGGTTCGCGGTTTCCGTGGACCTCACTCTTCCTTGCTGGGACAAGTTGGGTAAGGACCTGACTAGGGCCCAGGAGGAGGGTCAAGTAACTGGTGCAATCCTCCCCCTTTGGTGGATGGTGCGCGCCTGCCTCGAGGAGGGAGGGTCCGATTTAATTCAGGAGGGACACAAGGCATTAATGCAGCATTAAGATAGTCTATCTGAGTTAGCATCCAGTAAAGGGGAGGAAAATAGGCCAAAAAGGAAAAAGGAAAAAAGACAAAAGGATACTAAAGAGTTAAAACGGGAGGGACTGCAGCCCTCACAAAAGGAAAAGGAAAAGGAAAAGGGTCTTAGGGACGACCGCAAAGAGGAGGTCTCGAGGGGACCCCTGTATCCTTCTTTGAAGGAATTTTCAAACCGGTTCTCAGCCCTACATTTGGAAGGGCAGGACCAAGAAAACAGTGACCCTGTGGGTGACTCTGAGGAGGAAATGTTAGAGGAGGAGGGAGAGCAGATTGATCCAGCTGAATGTGAGGACTTAGAAAAGGCTGCGGCTGAGTATGAGGCAGACAGATATGGGGGGGGGTGGCGTCCCCTAGGGGTGGGAGTACCGCAGCAGCCAGGAAGAGGAAACGGAGCTGGCTTTCGCCCGTCAGCCCCCCCGCCATACCCGCCTGCAGGGAGGAGTCACTTTATAAAAGGAAGCACATGGTCGTGGCTGGCGGCTGCCTTTCCAGTTTTTGAAAATCCAATTACTAATGAGAGGAGTTTTGAGCCAGTTTCCTACTCCCAGCTTAAGGATTTAGTTGAGGCAGTCCGGACTTATGGAGTGACGGCTAATTATACCACTGCCCTGCTCCGAAGACTGACCGTTAATGCTATGATGCCCACGGACTGCTTTGAGGTAGCCCATACCTGTCTTAATCATGGGCAATTCCTCGATTTCCGGTCTATTGTTCAGGACAAGGCTCAAGCCCAATACAGACAAAATGTCCATGACGGGCACCCAGACTGGACCGTAGATATGCTTCTCGGGCAGGGACCCTTTGCTGTAGATCAAACAGGATATCCCTTTGAAGTGTATCGACAAGTGAATACTCTTTTTTACAAACCCTGGAGAGCCCTCCCAAATAAGGGAGAGACGGCCGGCAACCTAACAAAAATCACTCAGGCCCCTGATGAGCCATTTTCTGATTTTGTTGCCCGTATGCTAGAGACAGCTGAGCGGGTGTTAGGAAATCTGGAAACAGCCATGCCATTTGTACAACAAATCATTTTTGAACAAAGCACCAAGGAATGTCAGAGGGCAATTACCCCAGTAAGAACTCAAAGCCTAGAAGCTTGGTTAAGGGCTGCAGAGAAGTGGGTGGCCCCCTGACCAATGCGGGGCTGGCGGCTGCTGTCTTGTCAGCTGCCAGGGCCGCAAAAGATAATAAAGGAAAAGGATGTTTTCGGTGTGGTCAGTTGGGACATTTTAAACGGCATTGCCCACAGAATGGTGGTCCTGCGCGAAACACGCCCAGGCTGCCAAGGACTCCAGGGGTGTGCCCTCGTTGTAAAAAGGGGAAGCATTGGGCCAATGAATGCAGGTCAGTTAGAGACACCAATGGACATCTTATCCCCCAAATTATTCCAAACACTGATTCGGAACCAGAGCCAAAAAACGGGAAGAAGGGCCCTCGTCCCCAGGGCCCGAAAATGTATGGGGCATTTCAGACTCCGGCTCCCGGACAGCACCCACAACAACCCCCCAGCCAAAAAGAGCAACCTCAGGCTCCGCAGGGTTGGACCTCTGTGCCACCTCTGGACTGGTATTAACACAGCAGATGGGAGTCCAGATTGTGGAGATGGACATGACAGGACCCTTAGATGAAGGCACTGTAGGAATAGTTTTAGGAGGCTCCTCCTCCACAATGAGAGGATTAATAATTTTCCCGGTAGTGATTGACCCTGACTATACGGGGACTATCAAGGTCCTCTGCCATGTTTCCCATGGAGTGGTGTCCATTTCTCCCGGGGATAGAATCGCACAGCTCCTGCTTTTGCCTTCTCTTCATGGCAACTTCCCTGCTAAGGAGATAAAGAGAGGAGATAAAGGGCTAGGCTCCACAGGAGTCGACCTTACATGCCTGTCCATAACTCTAGACCAAAGACCCATGCTAACTCTCCAAGTGGAAGGGAGAAGATTTGAGGGACTGGTGGATACAGGAGCAGATAGAAGCATCATCCAAAGAGGGGAGTGGCCAAAGCAATGACCAACTCAGAAATCCTCCCAGACCTTGCAAGGGCTAGGCTATGCTGATGCCCCACAGTTAAGTGCAAAAGAATTGACTTGGAGAACAGACGAAGGCCAGGTTGGAAAAATGCAGCCATTTGTGGTAGACGTCCCTGTCAATCTTTGGGGAAGAGACGTGCAGCAACAGCTGAAGTTAACTTTAACCAATGATTATTCTGAGGCCAGTCAGCATATAATGAAACAGCAAGGATTTGTTCCAGCCTTGGGGCTTGGTCGATATCTCCAAGGATGCAAGGAGCCGATAGAGCCACTTTCTAAACAGGATAGAAAGGGTTTGGGTTTTTCGTAGGGGCCTCTGAAAACAAGGCTTCCACTGAAGGTGCGGTGCCCATACCTTGGTTAACACAGAGGGCGGTGTGGGTTCCCCAGTGGCCCCTCTCTCAAGAAAAATTGGAAGCAGCTCAAACTCTTGTTCAGGAGCAGGTACAGCTGGGGCATGTTGAGCTTTCAGTGTCATCTTGGAATACCCCAATTTTTGTGATCAAAAAGGCCTCCGGAAAATGGAGTTTATTACATGACCTTAGAGCAGTAAATGCCCAGATGCAAATTATGGGGCCCATCCAAAAGGGACTTCCATTGCTCTCTGCGTTACCTCGAGAGTGGCCCATTTTAGCTTTAGATATTAAGGATTGCTTTTTTTCCATACCTCTTTATGAAAAGGATAGGGAGCGCTTTGCCTTTACTTTGAGCTCTGTCAATCATGAAACCCCGGATGCTTGCTATCAGTGGAAAGTTCTCCCCCAAGGGATGGCTAATAGTCCAACAATTTGTCAATTGTTCGTGGGAGCTGCATTGACCCCTGTTAGGAAAAATTTTCCAAAAGTACGGATTATCCATTATATGGATGATATCTTGTTGGCTGCTCCCTCGGTAGAGACTCTTCATAAAGTGTTTGGGCGGATAACAGAGACCTTAGCTGATAAAGGATTGATTATTGCCCCTGAAAAGGTTCAACAGATTAGTGTTGTTCAATTTCTGGGAACCATTGTTTCTCCTACTGAGATTAAACCACAAAAACTTTCCAATTGAACTGGTCATCTTAGAACACTTAATGATTTTCAGCAATTGGCCGGAGATATTAATTGGATAAGGGGGTTTCTTAATCTCCCTCGGTCAAAGTTGTTACCTTTGTTTGCCATTTTGGAGGGTGACCCTGAAGTCACCTCCTCTAGGTCCCTGACACCTTTAGCACGAAATTCCCTACGAAAGGTTGAGGCAGCTTTGTCTAGGGCTCAACTTTCAGGGGTTGATTTAAAATTACCTATCGATTTATGTATATTAAAAACAAAAAATTATCCATGGGGGTTCTTTGGCAAAATGGCCCCTTGTGGTGGCTTCATGGCAATTCTGTGGGAGCAAGAACAGTTCAATATTTTCCTGAATTAGTGGCTAAGCAAGCACTTTTGGGCATAAAGTATTGTTTGATGCACTTTGTAAAGATTCCAGATAAATTAATCATTCCATATACCCGTGAACAAGTTGAGATTTTGGCCGCTACAGTGGATATGTGGGCAATTCTTGTTTGCTTGTTTCCCAATGTAAATGACAAGCATCCCCTGCTTGCCATTGTTAGTAAAAACTTAGTGTATTTTCCTGTCGTTACTTCAAAGGAGCCCCTAGTTGGTACCCCGACCATCTTTACAGATGGATCAAAATCTGGACAAGGTGCCTTTTTTGTTCAAGGACACAAATAGCCGGTGGTCTTTAATTTTCGGCCGAATGTCCCACAGGCTGTTGAAAGTTTAATTGTGCTTGAAGTTTTTAAAAGATTTGATCAACCTTTTAATTTATTTTCTGATTCATTATATGTTGTAAATGCCGTTGCTTCCCTTGAAGTTGCTGCTCCAATTAAGCAGGCCAGTACAATTTCTAATGTTTTGTTACAGATTCAATCCCTTATCTTAAACAGAAAACACCCTTTTTATATTGGACATATTCGCGCCCACTCTATGCTGCCGGGCCCGATGGCAAGGTTTAATGTCCTGGTGGACCAGGCAACTCGGGCTGTGGCTCTGGTTGCTGCTAATCCCATAGAATTGGCAAAGGACTTTCATAAATTGTATCATGTACCCGCTAATGCCCTTAGGAAAAGATATAACTTACCCAGACATGTGGCGAGAGATATTGTTAAAACATGTAAATTTTGTGTTACTTTTCTTCCCTCTCCCCACGTGGGGATCAACCCCAGAGGGTTGAGGCCAAACACCCTGTGGCAAATGGATGTGACTCATTTAACAGAATTTGGTAAATTAAAATATTTACATGTGTCTGTCGATACCGTTTCCGGTATCATTCATGCCACACCTCTGGCAGGAGAAAAGGTGTCTCATGTCAAAATACACTGCTTAGAAGCTTGAGCAGCTTGGGGAAAACCCCTTAGACTTAAGACCGATAATGGCCCTGCTTATACCTCCCATGGTTTTCGCGCCTTTTGCCCACAAATGCAGGTTGCCCACACCACCGGATTGCCCTACAATGCTCAAGGACAAGATATAGTGGAAAGAGCTAATAGAAGCATAAAAGAAATGCTTCAAAAACAAAAAGGGGGAATTGCTGAGTCAGCGTCCCCCAGGGAAAGGCTTTCTCTTATGCTTTTAACCCTTAATTTTTTAATTCTAAATGACAATGATCAGTCTGCCGCAGATCGGCATATGACAAGAGACTCCATGGATACTAAAGACATGGTTATGTGGAAGGATGTTATTAATAATAAATGGTATGGACCGGATCCGGTAATAACGAGATCCAGGGGAGTTGTTTGTGTTTTTCCACAGAATCAAGAAACACCACATTGGGTCCCAAGTCGGCTAACGAGACCTGTCACAGAAAACCAGGACAAGGAGGAAGATGATCGTGAAAGTGTTGAGTGTGACAATATTACTGATGGCCAAGATCTGCCCCAGCCAGGGGGAACTTCGATGGGGAATCCTGTCGGTATTCCCGAGGCCGATGCCAGTCAAACATGATGCCAGACTGTTCCCACGTTTATTTGGGATCAACAGGACCATGGATATCCCATATATTTTGCTAGATGCAGAGGAAGCCCCACTGGGGGACAGCAGGTCTCTTGATTTGTAGGGAAGCCTGTGCTTTCAACTTGTCCGAAATATGTCCCTTTCTTCTTATTCCTCATGCATTTTGCTTACATCACAGACAGCAGGCTGGTTTGACATTCCTCGCGGGCCACTTTGTTATCAGGCCAATGCCTCCTGGGTCAGTGGGTGGTGGCCAGCAAGGAAGGAGGAAGGCGACCTGCCTAGCTTTCCAAAGTGGGCTCCCTTCTGTGCTAGTCCACATTTGGGAAATGCCTGGCCCTGGACAGGTTGTCAGTCCCGTACTGGGACTTGGGTTACTAAAGACAAGACCTTTTTCTTCTCCCCTGGTATAAGCACGGGGTTTAATCAGACATATAAGGGACAAAATTATACTGATCAAAATCCCAATCAGGCATATGTTTCTAACCCCTTTGACAATTGGTTGTTGTGTGGTGTGGATGGGAGTTGTATGAACTGGGAGCCCCTGGTTATGATTGGTGGGGGAAAGATCGGGTTAAGCCAGTTTGGGTGGAGTTCCTCCAAACCATGGGCTTCCTGGGACCCACAGGAAAAATTAACCGCAATCTCAGCAGGTGCAGCCACACCATTCAAGTGGAGGACCGATACAGGCTGTTATGACGACGGAGTTAAGCCATATAATAACATCACTTATGGTCCTACCCCAGTTTCAGTGTATCCCCCATTTGTCTTTGTTGTTAGCAACATAGATCCTGCTAATTGTACTGATAATTCTTGCTTCTATGCTCAATGTTGGAATGCTTCTAAATATGAATATGCTATGATAACCCGTATGCCTCGCTGGGTGCCTGTGCCCGTTAATGCTTCCAATGCGTTGACCTTGTTTAGACAAAAGAGAGATTTTGGCATTTCTGCTGCTATAGTTACAGCTATTTCCTTGGCGGCTGTAGGAGCTGCCACAGCAGCTGTTGCAATGAGCCATACGGTACAAACGGCACAAACCTTAAATAATCTTTCTGCCAACGTAGTCCATGCCCTGGATGTACAGAGGGGCATTAATTCTCAATTGCGAAGAGGGTTAATGGTGGTCAACCAAAGTATTGATCTCGTCCAGGAACAAGTGGACACCCTTTGGCAAATTGCTCAGCTTGGCTGTCAGTGGAAGTATGAGGGGTTATGTGTGACAAGCATTCAGTATGATAACCTTACCCGAGCTGCAAACTTATCTAAACAGTTGTCGAGTTATCTTCTAGGTAACTGGACTGGTGAGTTTGATGAAATGCTGGATCAGCTGCAGATTGCCATTGTGACCATGAATTCAATGCGATTGGACCCTGGATTCTTGGAGGGACTCCAGTCTTGGATCTCCTCTGCAGCCTCCTGGTTTAAAGAGTGGGTGGGAGTTGGAATGTTTTTATTCTGCTGCCTGGGAGGATGCGTGGTCTGCCTATGGTTGGTCTGTCGCCTTCGAGCCCAAACCAGAAGGGACAAGGTTGGTATCTCGCAAGCATTAGCCGCTTTGGAGAGTGGATCCTCACCCCAGATCTGGCTGTCGGCCCTGAGAGGCAATTAAGCCTTACCATTCTGCATAGCCTTAGCACCCCGAGGGATCAGGGGATCCCATTGCACCAGGACAGGTATGTAATTTGCAATTTGGGACAGGGTGCAAGGCAAGTGCACTGCACTTGAGGAGGACCATCTCCTCAAGAAGAGCATGTTGGGTTGCAAGTGGGTTGATGCCCAAGATCCCACCTCTGCAAAAAAGGCATTGGACGGGCCTGGTCATCACTGGGGAAGGCGCCCCTCAGGCAAAGGCCAGTGCAAGGTCCTCATATTAATGTTTTAGATAGAGGCCCAATCTCTACTTTTACCTGTTGCCCAAAAACAAAAAACTGCAGGGAGCCGGGGCGAATGCAATTAGACTCCGCCCACTCCCTTGCGGCTTTGAGGTAAACAACTCCATATTAGGCAGTGCTTGGCGAGACGGTGGGTCCTGGGCTTTGCGCATGTGCGAGCCACGTAGAGTCCCCAGCCAATCCCGTGGCACTTGGTGAAGGTGAAAGGCAGACGACCAATAGTAGAACGACACGTGTCCCTATTCCCTATATAAGCGGCCACATTTTTTTGTGCGCTCTCTCTCACGCTCAAGCTCTCCTACGTGTAAGAAGGCTCTCCAGTAAAGTGTGATCTGAGAAGACTCCTGGTGTGGTGGTCGTTCTTCCTCGCTGGTCGAGAAGGCGTTCGCCGCACATAACAGATAGAGGACACATATTTGTTAATACTACAATTATCCTGAATCTTAAGTATTTTTATATCTTCTAATTCTATATACATTTTTTCCAAATAGAATATTTCTTTAAAGAACATATGTAAATTAATAGTTAAAAGGAGGAGCATATGAAATAATCTCCTCTTTAATATCTAACAAAAATTAAAAGAAAAGTCACTAATGTGACCATTATATAAAAAGACGACACAAAATATAGTAATGCATTTGTGGAGAAATTGATATATTCCACATAGTGTATAAACTTGTACAATCATTTTAGCAGGCAAGTTTTCAAGTCTTCAAAAGGTCAAAGAGAATTGTATATGATCCAGCAATTACATTTCTATGTATGTATTAAAGAGAAATAAAACACTGTTTTGGACAGGTAATGTACTTCATTGACAGTGCACTGGAACAGTACATGTGCGACCCTGGAAATAATCCCCAAAAACAAATTTTAAAAAGACACACTATCGACGATATATGCTGGACAAATTGCTATAAGTGAATTTTATATATTTTTTATTAACTTATTTTTTTATTGTGAAAATATAGCACAGATGGGTTACAATTTCATGGGCAAGATAATGATTACATTTCTGGTGAAGTATTGGAGCATCCTCCTTTTTTCCCATTCCCATCCCTTCCCCTCTCCCCATCGCTATCCCCTACCCTCCCAATCCACCACCACCAGAAAAACCACCAAATCCACCACCCCGCCAAAGTTGTAAAGTTTGTTTTTTGACATGACGACTTGTATGTCTCATTGTTGTAATGGGTCCACAATTAGTTTTTCCCTTCCTCTCCACAAATTATACCAACATCAAATACAGTGAAAGCAGGGGTTATACCGTGGGGGAGGGACATACAAAGCAACAAAGAAATCATGCTATAAATATATAAGAAACAATCGCAATAAAGAAAAAAAATATTTGAATCCTTATCTTGGGGTTCATGTCACCTAACATCAACTTGTCTGACAGTTACTGTTTGTCTCAGACATATACTAGTTATTGCAAATAAGGGAAACCGTGAGACCTATGTTTCTTTGGGCCTGGCTAACTTGACTAAATATACTTTTTTCCAAGTCTTTCCATTTCCTAACAAATGGGGCAATGTCATCCGTTCTGATGGAGGCATAGAATTTCATTGTGTATATATATACCACATTTTCTTGATCCATTCATCTACTGAGGGATATCTGGGCTGGGTCCATATCTTAGGTATGGTAAATAATGCTGCAATAAACATAGATGTGCTGGTAGCTTTAGTATGGTCTTGATTGGGATCATGTGGGTAAATGTTGAAAAGAGGGGTTGCTGGGTCATAGGGGATCTCTATGTGGAGTCTTTTGAGGAACCTCCATGCTGCTTCCCAAAGTGGTTGAACAAGTTTACCCTCACACCAACAATGTAGTAAGGTTCCCTTCTGTCTGTGTCCCCTTCAGGATCTGTTGTTATTATATAGCCACTTATTTGTTTATAGCCCACTTATTTATTGGGTACAAAGTGGCAAATCCTTCCATGCTCCTGGATTGGAAGAATCAGCATCATGAAAATGGCAATACTTCCAAAGGCTATCTACATGTTCAATGCGATACCTATCAATATTCCAACCTCATTCTTCAAGGAAATAGCAGAGGCAATCCAAAAAGACATATGGAACAATAAAAGACCCCAATTATAAAAAAAACTATCCTTCCCAGAAAGAAAAGTGCTGGAAGAATATCAATACCAAATTTCAAACTCTACTACAAAGCCATAGGAATTAAAACAGCTTGGTACTTGCACAAGAACTGACTTCAGGACTGAAGGAATAGAATTGAAAACCCACAAATGAACCTACAGACATATAGGAATATAATATTTTTTTCCAGGAAATGGAAACAAGAAGTTTTTCATTACAATGTTTGTGGGTTATTTTTAAAATTTTTATTTTTTATTATGAACATACTGTACAGAGGGTTTACAATTACATGGGCAAGATAATGAGTACATTTCTTATCAAGCATTGCAGCCTCCTCCTTTGTTTAACCTTCACATCCCTTCCCAGCCTCCACCGGCCCTCCCACGGAATCTCCCCCCACCCACCAAAGTTGTAAAGTTCGTTTTCAACATGACAACTTGTACTTCTCATTGTTGTAACGGGTCCACAGTTATCCTTAAACGACTTGTTTTTCCCCATCTCCTCCACAAATTATACCAACATCAAATACAGTGAAAGCAGGGGTTATACTGTGGGGGAGGGACATACAAAGCAACAAAGAAATAATCTTATAGCTGCGTTAGAAGCAAATGCATGAAAGAAAAAAAAACATTTAAATACATATCCAAGGGTTCATTTTCCTAACATCACATTATCTGAACTTTTCCGCTTGACTCTTTTTTTTTTTTTTTTTTTTTGTCGGTCATGGGGCTTGAACTCTGGGCTTGGGCACTGTCCCTCAGCTCTTCAGCTCAAGGTGAGCGCTCTACCACTTGAGCTAGAGCGCCACTTCCGGTTTTCTAGTGGTTTATTGGAGATAGGAGTCTCACGGTCATTCCTGCCCGGGCTGGCTTTGAACCGCGATTCTCAGATCTCAGCCTCTTGAGTAGCTAGGATTACAGGCCTGAGCCACCGGCGCCTGGCTTCTGTTTGACTCTTACATATACTAGATATTGCAAATAAAGGAAACCATGGGACCTAGGTTTCTTTGGGATTGGCTTACTTCATTTAATATAATTTTTCCAAGCCTTCCCATTTCCTAACATATGGGGCAATGTCATTCTTTCTGATGGAGGCATAGAATTCCATTGTGTACATATACCACATATTCTTGATCCATTCATCTACTTAGGGACATCTGGGTTGGTTCCATATTTTAGCTATGCTAAATAATGCTGCAATAAACATAGTTGAGCTTGTAGCTTTAGTGTGGTCTTGTTTGTAAACATTTGGGTAAATGCCCAAAACTGGGATTGCTGGGTCATAGGGGAGCTCTATGAGAAGTCTTTCGGGAAACCTCCATACTGCTTTCCAAAGTGGTTGAACAAGTTTACAATCCCACCAAAAATGAAGTAAAGGTCCCTTCTGTCCACATCCCCTCCAGCATCTGTTGTTATTAGAGTTCTTGATTTTTGCAATTCTAACTTGGGTGAGGTGGTATAACAATGTTGTTTTGATTTGCATTTATTTTATGGCTAGGGAGGTTGGGCATTTCTTCATGTGTCTATAGGCTACCCTTCTTTCTTCTTCAGAGAAATTTCTCTTTAAGTCTTTCGCCCACTTCTTTATTGGGCAGTTGTTTCTTTGAGGATTTGTTGTTGGGGGATTTAATTTTTTGAGTTCCACATATATTTTAGATATGAGACCGTTGTCTGTTGTATGGCTAGTGAAGATCTTCTCCCAATCCGTGGGCTTCCTATTGATCTTGCTAGCTATGACCTTTGCCATGCAGAAGCTCTGGAACTTCACGCAATCCCATTTATCCAACCTTTCTTTGATTTGTTGTGTTTCCTGGTCTCTATTAAGAAAATTTCCGCCTGAGCAAAGGAGACCTAGGGTTTCTCCTATTGCATCCTGTAATGTTTTAAGAGTGTCTGATTTGACTCCGAGGTCTTTGATCCATTTGGAGTTGATTCTGGTGCAGGGTGATATATAAAGGTCTAGTTTTAGTTTTCTACAAGTAGTTAACCAACTTTGGCAGCACCATTTACTGAAGAGGCTATATTTCTTCCATTCTATTTTTTCAGCTCCCTTATCGAAGATTAGATGGCTATAGGTCTGTAGGTTCCTTTCTGGGATTTCAATTCTATTCCATTGGTACTTAGGTCTGTCCTTGTGCCAGTACCAAGCTGTTTTGATTACTATGGCTGTATATTAGTGTTTGAAATTTGGTATTGATATTCCTCCAGCAGTGTTCTTTCCGTTGAGGAACATTTTTGCTATTCGGGGTCTTTTATTGTTCCATATGAATTTTTGGATTGCCTCTTCTGTTTCCTTGAAGAATGAATTTGGAATTTTGATAGGTTTCGCATTGAATTTGTAGATAGCCTTGGGAAGTTTTGCCATTTTCACTATGTCATGTTTCCAATCCAGGAGCATAGGAGGTTTTGCATTTTCTAAGTTCTGTTTTAATTTCCTTTTTCATTTTTAAAAATTTTTCATCATAGAGGCCCTTCACTTCTTTGGTTAAGTTAATTCCTAGGTATTTTATTTTTTGTGGAGCTATTACAAGTGGAGTTGCTTTGCTAATTTTAGCCACACTTTTCTCATTGTTGGCATACAGCAAAACCATTGATTTTGAGTGGTTAATTTTATACCCTGCTACTTTGCCAAAGTTTTGAATCAGCTTGAGGAATTTGGTAGTGTAGTCTATGGAATTCTTTAAATACAAGATCATGTCATCTGAAAAGAGGGAGAGTTTTATTTCTTCTTTCCCTATTTCGATCCCCTTCATGTTTGCATCTGGTCTTATTGTTGTAGCTGGGCATACTAATACTAGATTGAAGAGAAATGGAGAGAGTGGACATCCTTGTCTTCTTCCTGAGTTAAGAGGCAATGGCTTTAGTTTTTCACCATTACGTATAATGCTGGCTGTAGGTTTGTCATATACAGCCTTTATTGTATTGAAGAATGTTTCATGGATTCCTAATTTTTCCCTAACCTTCATCATAAAGGGGTGTTGGATATTGTCTAATGCTTTTTCTGCATCTATTGAGTTAACCATGTGGTTCTTATCCTTGCTACTGTTGATGTGATGAATAATATTAATTGATTTGCGTATATTAAACCAGCTTTGAATCCCTGAAATTAATCCTGTTTGATCGTGTTGTATGATTTTTTGGATGAATTGTTGAAGTTGATTGGACATAATTTTGTTGAGAATTTTTGCATCAATGTTTATCAAAGAAATGGGTCTATAATTCTCTTTCTTTGATGAGTCACTGCCTTTTTTTGGGATGAGGGTAATGATGGCCTCATAGAATGTGTTCGGTAGTGAACTTTCTCTTTGAATTTCATTGAATAGTTGGAGGAGTATTGGTATGAGCTCTGCTTTGAAGGCCTTGTACAATTCCGCTGTAAAACCATATGGTCCTGGACTTATCTTCGCTCGGAGGTCTCTTATTGCAGTTTCAATATCAATCTTTGATATTGGCCTGTTAAGATGGGTTAACTTATCTTGGTTTAGTTTGGGCATGTCAACATTTGCTAGGAAAAGGTCCATTTCTGTCAAGTTCTCAATCTTATTAGCATAAAGTTTTGAGAAGTATTTCCTTATAATGTTCTGAATCTTGGTTGTTTCCGTCGTGATGTTTCCATTCTCATCTCTGAGTTCACTTATTTAGGTGTGTTCTCTTCTTTTTCTGATAAGATTTGCTAAGGGTCTGTCAATTTTGTTAATTTTTTTGAAGAACCAACTCTTTGTTTTGTTGATTCTTTCTATAGTTTTTTTTGGATTCTAATTCATTTAATTCTGGTTTAATTTTAATTATTTCTTTCCGTCTACTGCATTGGGTTTTATCTTGCTGCTCTTTTTCAACGAGGTTTAGATGTGTTATCAAATTGTTGGTTTCAGATCTCTCCAATTTGTTAATGTAGTATCTCAGAGCTGTAAACTTGCCTCCGAGTACTGACTTTGCTGTGTCCTAGAGGAGCTGGTAATTTGTGTGCTCATTTTTGTTGAATAGCATGAACATTTGAATTTCCTTTCTAATTTCTTCCATAACCCACTCGTGATTCAGCAGTGTGTTGTTCAGCTTCCATTATTACCGGACTTTCCTTGGAGGCTTTTGTTGGTGAGTTCTAATTTTATTCCCTTGTGGTCAGAGAGAATGCAAGGTATAACTTTAAAGTTTCTGAAGTTGGACAAGTTTGCTTTGTGGACTAAAATGTGGTCTATTTTAGAAAATGTTCCATGTGCTGCTAAGGAAAACATGTATTCTGTTGCTGCTAGGTGAAATATTCGGTAGATGTATTGTTTAGATCTGCGGTTTCTCTGTTGAGTTTTTGCCGAGTTGATCTATCTAGTGGGGAGAATGGTGTGTTAAAATCCCCAACAGTTAATGTCTTTGGATCTATGTGGGATTTGAGGGACAGTAGTGTTTCTTGGATAAATTTGGGTGCTCATTTGTTTAGCTAATAGATATTTAGAATTGCAATATCCTCCTAAAGGAGAGATCCCTTAATTAGTATGTAGCGACCTTCTTTATCTCTTCTCACGAATTTTAATTTTAAGTCTATTTTATCTTATATTAGTATTGCAACTCCTGCCGGTTTATGGGGGCTGTGTGCTTGGTAGATTTTGTTCCAGCATTTAACATTGAAAATGTGTTTGTTTTTATGGGTAAGATGTGACTCCTGAAGGCAGCAGATAGAAGGATCTTGTTTTGTAATCCAACTAGACAGTCTATACCACTTAATTGGAGAGTTAAGTCCGTTAATGTTGATAGATATGACTGAGAGGTATTTGGGAGTTCTTGCCATGTTATCCACCTTCTTGGGGGGCTGCGAAAACTGGGTTCTTCCTATGGTTCTTGGATTCTCAGTTAGGGTGCAGTTTCTTGGCCTTTATTGTGGTCTTATTAGTTGTCTATGTGTAGGACATCTATAAGAATCTTTTGTAGGGCTGATTTGGTGGAGATGTGTTGTTTCAATTTTTCTTTGCTGTGTATGGTTTTTATTTTCCTTCAGTTATGAAGGAGAGTTTAGCTGGGTACAATATTCTTGGTTGATAGTTTTTTTTTTAGGGCATGGCATACATCATTCCAGGCTCTTCTTGCTTTGATTGTCTCTGCTGAGAAATCTGAGGTGATTCTAATTGGTTTCCTTTTATAGGTTATTAATCTTTTCTCCTTGACAACTTCAAGCCTCTTTTCCTTGGTCTGAGTTGATCCTGTGTGGAGTATAATGTGACGGTGGGATGTCCTATTCTATTCTGGTCTATTTGGAGTTCTAAAAGCTTCTTGTATCTGAATAGACCTACGTTTTTGCATGTTTGGGAAGTTCTCTGCCAGGATCCTGTGAAACAAATATCGTAGACCATTCACTTCTGTTTCTAGGTGCTCTTCTACACCAATTATCCTTAGATTAGACCTTCTGAGGCTGTCTTCCAAGTGTTGGATAGCTCTATCATATTTCTTGGACTTGTCTTGGATGGTTATAGGTTCTTTCTCTATAATATCTAGGTTGTCTTCAATCCCTGAGATTCGATCTTCGTCATGGTCTAATCTGTGTCAAGACTTTCTACTATGTTTTTTATTTCTTTTCCTTCTAATTGGTCAGATTTGATAGCTTCAAATTCTTTGTTGAAGTTTTGTTTTAGATCTTGTATTTACTTCTTTACTTCCTTAATTTGGTGTCCAGTGTGTATTCTCAAATCACTTAGTTGATTGGTCATGGTTTCCTTAGACTCCCATTCCTTCTGTTGGGTTCCATTCAGCATTCCCTTTGTGGTCTCCCTGACTTACTTCAGCTCTTTTTTAGTGCATCCCATGAATGCCTTTAGTGATCTTTGTGTATTCTCATCCTGGTCTCTCAATTCCTGTATTATTCTTTGCTTAGCTTCCTCCCATTCATGCCATTCCTGTAGTTCTCTGAGTGTTCTCAACCTTTTCACCCCATTCCTGCCTTTCTCTTGGAGTATTCTCAAGCTGCTCATGAAAATCCTGTATCAGTTTTTGAGTAGCTTCCTCAAGCTCATGGTATTCCTGTATAAACCTTTGGATTGCCTCCTCTGTCTCCCTATCATGCTCATACAGAGTCCTTTGTAGGTTTTCTATCTTTTCCTGCATTGACCTTTTGTTTGCCTCTTCTCTCTCCCTATCACGATCATACGGAGTCCTTTGTATGTTTTCAATTTTTTCGTTTATCATATTTCCCAACAGTGTTTGTAGAGCTATTTGGGAACTCTCCTCTGGATTATTCATTATCGGTTCTGTCTCCTGATTATCATGAGTGGGAGTGGAGATCCCCGTACTTGCCATTTTTCTTTTGTTTTTCAGGCTTTTTCTGCCCATTTGGCATTTAAATAACACCAGTTTTGTGCTAGAACACTATCTTAAGGCAAGCATCAACCAAAGTCAGAATTTGTACAGTCAATATTCTGCAGATACAATCTAGTTCAAAAGATACCTCTATTCAACATCAAACAACTATATATTATTGGGCTACCAACCGCAGAGAAGAATTTGGAAAACCAGAAATTATTAAGTTTAGGCAGTAATGTGGGTAGAATGTAGGAATAGAGTGATGTGTACTAATCTCAAAGCAGGAAATAGTTTGGATAGGATGAAAGTATAGAGAGAAATAAAAGAAGAAAGAGAAAGGGAAAATAAGAGACCAGAAAAAAATAGAAACGTAAAAATTAAAAATATTATGCAGAATCGAGAACAAACTATTCAAAGAACGTGAATATAATGAGAGAAGGGGAGGGATATAAAGGACATGTGAAAAACTTAAAAATAAAAATACCTAAAATATTATATAGGTATAAAGAGGTAGTACTGCTATTAAGGGATTTAAGTCTCATTAGTTTTGAATTGAGTAATAAATTTGTGGATTATCTGTGTACACAATGGGAGATTGGCTCTAATAGTCAACTACGGGTTTATCTGAGGATGTGTAGAACAACAATTAAGTCACATAAAGAAGAACGAAAGAGAAGAAAAGGTGAAAAGGATAAGAAAGAAAGAAAAAAAGATCAGAAGTTCAGTAGAGCTAATCAAAAAACAAAACGAAATTTTTTTAAAAAAATTACGAAAAATGCACAAACATGTATCCCAAAAATAAAAATTATAAGAGGAAAAAAAAGTTACTAGAAAATAATTATTTTCCAAAAAGGTAAAAATTAAAAATTAAAAAAAGTTTTAGTAAAGAAAAAAATTTTATAAAAGGAAAAAAAAAGAAGAAGAAAAAGCAGGAAAAAAAAGTTCTTTGATTTTTTTGGGAGGGTTGGGGAAAATCCTGAATCTCCCTTGTGTCCGTAATCAGCCTCTTGTTGGAGTCTGGTCTGGTTATGGTCCTGTGGCTTGGTTGGTTTCTTAAGTCTGTTTGTTTGGACGGGCAGAAAAATGCTCTGCTTTACCCAGGATTTTGCTATCCTCTTCCCAGGTTAGTTCAATGGGAGGGAGATCTGCTTTGAGTATCACAAAAGAGGGAGATGGCGCTTTCCTCAAGTTTGGAGATGCTGTGATGAGGCTATGTTCTGGGTAATGTTGAGGCCTTTCAGCAAACAGTAGCTTTTCCCGGGGCCTAGTTTGTGAGAAACTCACAGAGCCCAGACTGGAACCACTCTCAGGGTTTATGTTTACTGAATTTCAGTTGATTGTCGAGGCTGCTAAAGGGAAGCACAGCCTATGGTTCTGATTACCCAGTGAAGAAAGCCACTTCTGGGGCTGGTGCCCAAGCTGGGTGAATTTCCCTGTGTGGTGCTGAGTCTGGCAGGTCAGTTTAGGTTTTTGTGACCTGCTAAGTGACTAGATTTCTTCCAAGACCTGAGTTCGAGCTAGCAGCTCCACCGAGCTTTGTCAGTATCCAAGATGGAGATCTCGGGTACTGGGAGCAGGGGAAGGGTGGCCTTCCCTCCTCTGCTCCCTGAGAAGGAGTGAGGACCTCAGGCTTCTACTCACGATGTCTTGGTTCCTGGGTCGTCTCTGGTCTGTGAACTGCAGGATGAAGATGTCTGCTCCTTGTTGGTTCTTGCTCGTGTTGAGTAGAATCCGCTCCCCAGCTGTGTCTGGCTCCTTTGTCCCAGACTCTCTGTGATTTAGGTATGGCCGGTTTGGCCACCTCCACCACAGCTGCCATCACAGCAGTGGGGGCTGCTGTCAAGAGCTCAGATCTGTCTCCTTGCCTGGCTTTTCCTTCTCTGGCCTAACTCTCTGTCCTGTGATAGCACACTTAGTGTAATTCTCTGGCTTAGGACTGGTCACTGGAACTCTAAACCTGCTTTCTATGCAAGAGCTTGTTTAGCCTCCAGCTTCTCCTCCGCCATCTTCCTGGAACTCTTAGCAATCTAATCTTTGATGAGGGAGTTAAAAAAATAAAATGGAAGAAAGACAGCCTCTTCACTAAATGGTGCTGGCAAAATTGGTTAATCACTTGTAGAAAACTAAGACTAGATCCTTAGATATCACTCTGAACCTGAATCATCTCTAAATGGATAAAAGACCTCGGAGTCAAAGCAGACATTCTAAAAACATTACAGGATGCAATAGTAGAAACCCTAGGTCTTGTTGGCACAGGCTGAAATTTTCTTAAAAGAGACCCAGAAACACAACAAATCAAAGAAAGATTGGACAAATGGGATTGCATGAAATTGCAGAGCTTCTGCACAGCAAACGACATAGGTAGCAAGATCAATAGAAAGCCCATGGATTAGGAGAAGATCTTCACGAGCCATACAATGGACAAGGGTCTCATATCTAAAATATAGTTGGAACTAAAAGAATTATATCGGGCTGGGAAGGTGGCTCAGTGTTAGAGCACTTGCCTTGCATACTAGAGGCCCTGGGTTCGATTCCTCAGCACCACATAAGCAAAAAGAAAAAACCCGAAAGTGGTCCTCTGGCTCAAGTTGTAGAGCGCTAGCCTTGAGCTGAAGAGCTGAGGAACAGTGCCCAGGCCCAGAGTTCAGGCCCCACGACTGGACACCCCCAAAAAATAAAAAATAAAAGAATTATATCTATTTTAATATCTGTTCTAAAGTTTACAGCATTTCTATGTGAAGAAATGCCTGTTTGTGAAAAATAGGCTTGGAAACCTATGATTTTACATTTCACTTCCAAAGTTCTAAAATGTATATAATAAAACAAGATAATATATTTTATGTGAATTACATGTCAACCAAAAAAAAAACTGTTGTTAAAAATATTCCACACAAATCAGAATACCTAGAAAGATGTTTTCTATGTTGGCTAAAAATTTGTCAACTACAGTTTTTGAAACAAAGATGTGATTTTGTTTATTTTGAATGTATACAGATATAACTCAATCAACAAGTGTATGTGATGACTGGAATACGTAGGAATTATGTATCACTTATAATTAATTGATATTTTCTGGAAGAAACTTTTAGCTAATGACAGAAGACAAATCTATGCATCTGCATTTTAAGAAAGACGTATGTTACTTGCTCTATCCAAATGCTTTTCTCTACTTTGATAGGAAAAATGTGTTCTCGAGATAAGAACCAATAGCAGTGAAAAGAAACAAAATACACAATCATCTTGATTTATTTGTGAAAATAATAAATAAAATAAAACAATTCCACTTAAGGGACTCCAATGTTATTGTCTATGAACATGTTCCTAAGTGCCAACATCCATTGACTTTTTGGAATTTTCATTTTTACGAACATATGATAAATAGAACAAGGAAACAAATATAGTCTTATAGCGAACCAGCCTCAGAAAAATTTTCTTAATTGTTTTTAAATTACAAAAGTATCAATACCATTAAAAATGAACCTTTCTATAGAAATCATTTAAAAATGTTTATCACTTATTATAATACAAATACCAAACAAGAGTAATTTTATATACTTATTACAAATATCATTTTATGACTATCATAAAATACAATAAAAGATCAGTCCCAATGTATTGCCTACCTATCATTATTCTTAATTTGTAATCATTGTGTATATATCTTAAACAAATTAGTCATGTCTTTAACATAGACGTAAATATTCTATACTTTTTAGAATACATTTTCCAAAGGAATGTATTCATTTTTCTAAGAAATGTTCACAGCAGTTAAAAGATGCTTTGCGAAATCAATGTGATATATTTTGTTGTTGTGGTTGTTGTTTGCAAAGCCTTTGCATTGTACTTAAGCCTTTTTCTGCCCAAGAAAAACACTCTACTACTTGAAGCACAGAGCTAATTCCTGTTTTTTAGTGGTTAATTGGAGATAAGAATCTAACAATTAATTTTCTGTCTGGACTAGTTTTGAAAACAATTCTAAGATCTCAGCCTCCAGAATATCTAGAATTATATGTGCGAGTTACCGGAACTTGGTTTGATGTATTTTGTTAAATTATAATAATGGTTTAAGATGTTTGTTTCAGTATAATGTTCATCGTTCTACACATACATTAATATATATGAAAATATTGCTGGTGATAATTCTCTCTAAAAATGTGTGGCTTTCTACACATAACCTTTATATCTATGTCTATATCTATCGATCTATCTATCTCTTTATCTATATATATTTCTGAAGACAAACTTCCTCTAAAAATTTTATGTTACTTTCAGCCACACTTTTCTTGTTGTTGGCATAGAGAAAAGTCATTGATTTTGGGGGGTTAATTTTATACCCTTCATTGTTGGAGGGAGTGTAAACTTGTTCAACCACTTTGGAAAGTAACATTGAGGTTCCTCAAAAGACTCCACATAGAGCTCCCCTATGACCCAGCAATCCCACTTTTGGGCATTTATCCAAATGTTTACAAACAAGACCACACTAAAGCTACCAGAACAACTATGTTTATTGCAGCATTATTACTATACCTAAGATATGGAACCAACCCAGATGTCCCTCAGTAGATGAATGGATCAATCAAATGTGGTATATATACACAATGGAATTCTATGCCTCCATCAGAAAGAAAGACATTGCTCCATTTGTTAGGAAATGGGAAGACTTGGAAAAAATATATATTAAGTGAAATAAGCCAATCCCAAAGAAACATAGGTCCCATGGTTTCCCTTATTTGAAATATCTAGTATATGTATGAGTCAAGCAGAAAAGGTCAGATAAGGTGATGTTAGGAAAATGAACCCTAAGATATGTATTTAAATGCTTTTTTTCTTTCATGCATTTGTTTCTAACACATTTATAAGATTATTTCTTTGTTGCTTTGTATGTCCCTCCCCCACAGTATAACCCCTGCTTTCACTGTATTTGATGTCGGTATAATTTGTGGAGGGGAAGGGGAAAAACAAGTTGTTTTAATAAGGATACAGGTGGACCCATTGCAACAATGAGACGTACAAGTTGACATGTCGAAAATGAACTTTACAACTTTGATGGGGGGGAAGATTGGGTGGGGGGACTGGAGGAAGGCTGGGAAGGGATGAGAAGAGGAAACAAAGGAGGAGGCTACAATGCTTGATAAGAAATGTACTCATTATCTTGCCCAAGTAATTTTAACCCCTCTGTACAGTATTTCGTCCATAAAAATAAAAAATAAAAAAATAAAAAAGATAATAAAAATGTAATTAAAAAATTTGTTACAGTACATTTTGTTTAGTAAACTAACTCAACTACAGCCTTTTCCTGATGCAACTACAGGTACCCCACATGTCCTTGTTTCTGAGAATAAGAAAAAGTTGCCACCAGCGTTGTACACATGTATGATGTACAAACTAAGGGCCTTGCATTAATGAAGTCTTGAAATTCTAAATAATATCTAAATAAGAAGCTCCCTATCTTTATTTTCACATTTCGGGATCACTAAGTACCATAGTTATGTAGAAGGCTAGGGTAAGAATATGGAAATGAAATCTGTCTCCTAATATTATAAAGATAAATTACATCATTTTGAGTTACAGTTTCTAAAATAATAATAAAAAAAAGTAAAACAGAAACAGAAACTCAATTTTCTATCCTTCTTATCATTCCAACAGAAATTAGAATCCAGTAAAGATACAGCAATCCTAGGATGGTATAGGATGTTATAGGTTAACTAGATAATGCAAAAGAAGTTAACAAAAATGCATCTCTTGATACAATGGAAACAAAATCTACACTTATAGATTGTGATATAGGTAGAAAATAGTTTCTACTATGCTAAGTCTTTGATATTTTAATTTTGTTTACACAACAACATTCCGGTCACGTAATGACATAAGGGTTTGCAGCTTATACTCCAGCAACAAATAATGCTTCTAAATATAAACAATAATGATACTAACAGTAACCAAAGCTACTCCCATTGCTATTGCTGATAAATAAGAACGATATTGGAGAATAGTCAATCTTCAGCATTTTCATACCGTTCCTTTTCTCCAACATGACAAGTCCTAGGCAATATATGTAAAATATTAACAAAGTATTTTTTAATATTTTTTATTATGCACACTAAAGCAAATACACTTTCTCTTTGCAAGTCTGACTTTGAAAGAGTCAGACCCTTACAATTATTTTTTAGAAAAAAGTTTACTCCTTTGACTTAGGTTTTTTCCTGCCTTTGGATGTTGCTCTCTATTATTTTGGCAAATACATAGAAAAACAACATAAATCCATTAAGCTTAGGTTGGATTGTTCAAGGTCAAGCTGTCTTCAAAGTTTTTCTGTTCCCTTCTTCACTGCTAATTAAGGTTTAATTGTTGCTCTTTAAATGATAACAAAACGTGATACTTTAACATATATTCACATTGTAACTGGTGAAAACAGGAAGTCTGCGATTGCTTTTTTAATTGTTTTCATATATTTTCCTTGGATATCTTCATTATTGCCTTTATTCCCGTCTTCTAATCAGAACACAGTGTTACACAAAAAGACCTTCTTACGATATAGGATGTTAGGCAGGAACAAAAAATAGATGTATAATTCATACCTTAAGAGACCAAGAAACTCAGAAGACATCTTGCTATTACTGGCATGGTTAAGATGACTTGAATGTGTTGGTTCCTCAGCTAAGTGAAATGCAGTAAAATGTTACAGATGTTGCAAACAATGAATATGGCTTATACTTTTCTGCTCCAATGAGATGAAATCTCTGACAAGGTTGGAGGGCATATCTATTTTATGGTAGAAGGGTTAACGTTAGAAATCCAGGGGAGATTACTAAAACAGCACTGCCTATCACGAATCAGTTCATTATACTTATGGCATATTAGTACATAAACATACAAATATGAATTGAGTGAGAAATGTCTGATTTATACAGTTGATTCAATGACAACTAAAACCAGAAAACACTTCTCTACATTTATATAAACTAGTATATCTAGGGATGATTTTAAAAATTTTAGAATATATGTTTTAATGTTTATGTCAAATTATTTGCTTATTTCTAACTATTTATTTTTAATTGTTGTCAGTTGTGGGGCTTGAAATCTGGGCCTGGACACTGTCCCTCAGCTCTTCAGATCAACACTAGTGCTCTACCACTTGGGCCACTGCCAGTTTTCTGGTGGCTCATTGTAGATAAGAGACTCGTGGACTTTCCTGCCTAGGCTGGCTTTGAACCATGATTCTCAGCTCTCAGACTCCTTAGTAACTATGGTTACAAGCATGAAACTTAGGCACCTGTCTACATAATTATTTTTTAATCACTTATGAAATATGGAGTGGTAATCATATTCATTTATATGTTGTGTAATGATCAAGCTATATCACATCCACTACTTTCTGTATGTAACATTTCGTTTTAGTGAGACTTCTAAAAATCTTATCTTTTGGCTGTGAAAAAATATCTATTCCTAACTATAATCTCTTTGCTTGTTGTGGCATACAATTGATATATTTAGTTTTAGTCTTGGAAGTCTGCTAAACTCATATAAAACATGAATTGTAACGTTAAAGAAATTTATGGTTCCATTACTTGCTTTAGGAAAACAATTATGCCTTTTGTTTATAATTATATTTCTGTGGGAATGTGTAAAATTCATTTATTTAACTGTTAAATTTGATAAGTTATATTATATCAAGTAGATTCAAACTTGTATTTGAAAATTGCACACTTACCTCAAATACACTTCCACTTTCTTCTACCACATAATTAAAATAACAGTAAACTAAAGCTTGGTGTTAGCCGTTCATTTGTAGAATCCTAGAAACTCAGAGTCTAAGGCCTGAAGATTTTGGTTCAATGGCAGCCTAAATAGACAAAAATGTGAAAACTTATTTCCAATTGTCCAGCAAGAAGGAGAAGGTGAAGAAGTGGCTCAAGGAATAGAGTGTCATCAGCCATGAACAAAACATTCAAGGGAGCCCATTAAACATTGAGTTCAAGCCCTAAAAATGATCCATACACATGACAACAACAACAAAAAAAGTATTATGAAAATCAATAATGAAGACAAAATAGTAGAAAAGATCCTGAGAAATGTTATGTGAACATATGGAAGACAGAAGTCATTTGACAGGATTTTGATTCATGAGAGGGAAAAGTCACTGTCTCATTTGTATAATCTCATTGTAATAATTGTGTTGAAACCTGGCTTCTGGATAACTTGTGAAAGAGTAGATTGGATTACCTGAAATAGCAGAAATTGCCTGTAACTATGCACCATCTCACTCTGCAAAAACCTAAAATTGTACCTGTTAATTTAAATAAAACCTCATGATAGAGACAGTTTGGTTCACATACACAAGGATCCTTATTTTGAGGCTTCAGACCAGTGCTTTTGATTATAACCACTCCTGCTTTACCCCCATCCCCATGTGCATTTAAACCTTACTAAGCTGCACCAAGCCAAGGCTTTGAACTACAGCCCCCTGCCTTAATCTCGCCTTTTCTCCTGCTTCAACTCATTTCACATGGTATCTCTGTCTTAGATTTAGTTGTTTTCGTTCTAATCTCCACCAGAAAACTCTTATATTCATGTCAACCCACTATAAATAACCTAGTTAGAATAGGGAGTAAAGATTAAGAATTGGGTGAGGCTCCCATCTGTAGATTTGCTCCCTAATAAATCTTTGCTACACTATCTCTTTTTTTTTCCATGGTTTTTCAGTCGGACAAATGATTGATTTTGTTTGATGTAATTCCATTTATCCAGACTTATTTTGGAAGTTTTGACCTGTGCCAAGGAGACCTCTTGTTTCCCCTAACTTTTCCATTAGTATTCTAAAGGTATCTGGACTTACATTGAGGTCTTTGATCCATGTGTAATCGATACTGGTGCAGGGGGATATATAAGAATCTAACTACAGTTTTCTGTGTACAGCCAATTCTACCAGCACACTTTTTTGAAGAGGCTGTTTTCCTACCATCCTGTGATTCTGGCTTCCTTATCAAAGATTATGTGCCTATAGGAGTGGCTTCATTTCGGGCCTTGAATTCTGTTGCTTTGATGGAATTCTGTGCTTTCAATGGAAAGAATGGCATTACACCATTCCTGAGGAAATGGAAAGACTGGAAATTAGCCATATCCAATTAAATATTTGCTGCATGGTTTTCCTCATTTGTAATAACTAGATATGTCCATAAATCTCCAAATTAATCCAATATATAGTAAAGGACAAATAAATACAATTGGACATGATTAACTAACAACACTCTAAGCAATTACATAGCAAGGACAAGGGAAGCTATTTTTAGGAGAGGATCAAAATGTCTCAATAGCTATGTGCATATGACCACATAAAGTGTTGCCTGTTGCAATCAACTCTAAGAATCAATCTAACATGAGAAATACATATATCTGTATATAATTTTATTGATGTCATAAAATTAACTTACTTCCCTGTAATCTCAAAAGCAAAGTTTTGAGTATAGTAGACAAAATTGAGGAACGTTTTCATCTCATAAAGTCAAATACATAGGGGAAAAGGTGGGAGAGAAAAGATAAGATGAAAAGTAGAGTGCTATCTATTGAAGAATTCATAAACAATTTCCAAAAATGTACAAGAGAGCTGGGGTACAGCTCAGTTTTAGGACTAGATTAATATACACAAAGCCATGGGTTCAATCTCCAAGAAGCCTAATAATAAGTTAATAAATAGTAATAATAAAATAATTCCTTGAAATAAATGCTTTCATATTAGAGAGGCCTGAATCCTGACAGTAAACACAATACTCTCAATTCTTGTATCCAATGACATAAAACTACAAGAATGAAGAGGAAATAGTTTCCCTTTTCTATCTTTTCCTTTCCTTTTCTTTTTCTTCTTTTCTTTTTTCCTTTGGCACTACTAGTCCATGAAGTTGCTAAGGCTCTGAACATTTTAGATTATTTTTCAGCTGAGGTCTTACTTTTTGGTCAATCCTCCATCCCTGGAGCAATAATTTCTTACCTATGGCTACCACAAACGTGAGATAACAGGGAAATTACACTATATGTAGCTCTCTTTGTTTTTGTAGTCTCTCACGAAATTTTTTTATCATATCTGGCCCTGGATAGTAGCTCACAAATTTGCCCAATAAATGTCAATGTAGCTATTTCAGAGATAGACTCAACCAGCTCAAACCAGTGAACAAAACAAACTTCTAGTATTCTAAGAAACAATGCTTTAATTGCTTTTCTAAAATAAATTTATTCTGTTGTTATCATTAAGGTGATTTATACAGGGATTGCAATTACATGAGTCAGGTAATGAGTACATTTCCTTTTATGAAATGTCTTCAGTTCCCTCACTTGTTCTGAGTCCCTCCCTCCTGTCCCCACCCATATGTTAAATAGTTCACTTTCATTAATGTTCAATGAACTCCACTGCTGCATTTTTTCACCCTTTTCCCTAAAGCTCAGTGCCCACCCCACACCTTCCTTAAGACATAAAATGGATATAACATGCATAAGGTAAGGAGACAGGATCGCCACAAAATATAAACAACAATAACAAACACAAAACCAAAAAAGGAGTATTCTTTTTTCATATCTCATACTTTGTTTCAGTATGTATATCATTTTATATATATAAAATATATATAATTATATTTTATCATAAAGTCAATTCTGGGAATAAGGTGATAACTTATAATTTTGCTTTGTATTTAAAAATGCCTTTGATTTTAACTTTAAAGTTGTAAGTAACACAATTCAAGTCCTAGTGAAATTTGAAGGTTCGGATTGAAAATTAAATTTTCAAAATATCTAATAGTTCCATTTTGGCAACGAAAATGAAAAACAAGTATGTTTTATCCTGAAGTGTGTCATTATTTTATTTGAAGAAACTAAAATAAATGTAATATTAATTCAGTGGAAATAAGAAGTGGAAATAAGAAAGACATCAAATACTTATAGAATGCATCAATTCCATATATTTTGAGATTTATTGATAAAATTAATAAAACTTGTTTTAAGTAGATTACTTAAGATATGAAACAAGTGATAATTTTCTTTTCTAGGTGAAGTTGATATGGGAATCAAAACCCAAAGATTCCAGAATTCTTTGTTCTTGTTACGTGTCAATTTACACATATGCTTGGCATATCTCAATGTTATATGAAGATAACTGAGAACAGGAGTAGAATAAAAAATTCACTCAAAATTTTAGCTTTATTTTGTGATTAAATATGTCTTTTTAAAATATATTTTTATTTCTTGAAAAAAATCTGGTAAATTTATTTAAGTCACATCAACAATAATGCGAAATAAACAGCCCCTAGCTCCTTAAAAGACAGCCAATAAGAAAAAAAAGAAACAACAAAGAAAAAAAATAAAACCCCATTTTGCACATGGTCTTTGTATATTGTGGTGCTTTGTAATTGTGAATTATGTCACTATCCCATCAATCTGGGCTCAAATCACTAGTGCTACTGGAAGAAAGTTTCAAAATTTAGAGCAACTAACACAGCCGTGTAGTTGTAAGTGGGTTTCACTACACTAGCAGCAGGGCATAAACTGTAGAAAGGAAATAATTCTAGTGCTTTGCAGTCAAGAATGTGATGATAAATATACCTTTATATTCAAAAATGAAATAAGAAGACCACACTTTAAAAGCTTACTAAACAATCAGGCTTTTAAATATTAATGCCATTTTTAAGGCACTCTACATAATTCAAGTCCTTCATCTCCCCTCAAACATTACTGCCATTAACAAATCATTGCCAGGGTGAATTTCCAGTTATTTTTGATATTTTAAAAGGCATAGGAGTAATATAAACAGTAATTTAAGTTGTTAAGAAAATTTAATTTAGAGCAAGCAAACAAATTAGAGTCAACTCCATAGTATAACTTTAGAAAAAAATGAATTAAGGAATATGGCAGGTCCTTTGTAATTTAATATTAGATATTAGGGTAAATTGCCGGAAACAGATTCTGCAAGAAGGAAACAGAAGTCTTTGATAGGATATATTAAAGATTACCTAGGGACAAGTAATTTTACCTACATTTTCCATTATTTGGTAACATTTTTTTGTTTGCTTATCAGAGAGACTCAAAAAGATTTTTAATTATGATATGAATGAATGAAATCAGGGAGTAGATGGCTCAGGAGCTGGGAGGTTCTGTTAAATATTCTCATTATTTTGAATGATCTGGTGTTTTTGTATGTGTAGAATTATGAAAGTATTTATGTCTGGGTAGGAAAGTTTGATTAATAGATCATTGTCTGATACCAAATGTCAGGAACCAAACCTGAGTCACAGTGGCAAATGTGTGTGTGTGTGTGTGTGTGTGTGTGTGTGTGTGTGTGTGTGTGTGTGTGTGTGTGTGTGTGTGTGTGTGTGTGTGTGTGTGTGTATGCAAGTCTTTATTTAGAAGGAAGTATCTTATTTCCTTCAGGGTATATACTAAATTGTATTAGTCATACTACATTAATGACAGCAGATAAAGGTAAGTAACATTTGCCTTAAAATAGTGTTCTAGCATGAAATTGATGCTACTTCCATACCAAATGGGCAGAACAAGCTGGAAAAACACAAGAAAAAATGACAAGTCCGAATATCTCAACTCTCACTCATGATAATCAGGTAACAGAACAGTTAATTAATAATTCAGGGGAGAGTTCCCAAAAAGCTCTTCAAATACTACTGTTAAACACGGTGAATGAAACGATTGAAAACCTGTAATGGACTCAGTGTGAGTATGATAGGGAGAGAGAGGAAGCAAACCAGAGATTAATACAGGAATCTCATGAGTGTGAGGAAGCTACTCAAACATTGATACAGTACTTGTGTGAGTAGGTTGAGAACAGTCAAAGAGAAATAAAAAAATGGATGACAAGGCTGAGAACAGTCAAAGAGAAAGACAGGAATTGTGTGAGCAGGCAGAGAACAATCAAAGTGAAAGACAAGAATTGTGTGAACGTGAGGAAGCTAATCAAAGAGTAATCAGGAATTGCGAGAGCGGGATGAGACTAGAAAAGATCAATCGAGGCTTTCATGGAATTCATAAACAGACAGCTGAAAGAATTCTTGGAGACCCCAAATGCAATGGTGAATGGAGCCCAAAAGAAGGAATTGGAGTCCAAGGAAATCATAACCAATTAAATTTGAGAATAAATTCTGACCATCAAATTAAGAAGGTAAAGAAATTCATACAAGATCTAAAACAAAGCTCCAACAAAGAATTTGAAACCATCAAAGCTGACCAATTAGAAGGAAAAGAAGTAAAAAACAAAGTAGAAAGTTTTGACTGTAGGTTAGACCATGCAGAAGATCTAATCTAGGGGATTTAAGACAGCCAAGATATTGTAGAGAAAGAACACACAACTATCCAAGACAAATCCAGGAAATATGATAGATCTATTCAACATTTGGAATACACCATCAGCAGGCCTAATCTGAGGATAATGTGTTTAGAGGAGCAGCTACAGCCAGAAATTAATGGTCTAGGAAATTTTTTTAAAAGAATCCTAGCATAAAACTTCCTAAACACGCAAAAAGATAAGCCTATTCGGATACAAGAACCCCAAATACACCCGACTGGAAAATTTTATCCCACCATGACATTATAATCCCCACAGGATCAATTCAGACCAAGGAAAATAAGATCCTTAGAGCTGTTAAGGAGAAAAGATCGAACATTTATAAAAGGAAATAAATTAGAATAACCTCAGATTTGTCAGCAGAGACAATTAAAACAAGAATGGAATGGTGTATATCATTCCCTAGAGACAAACAGCTATCATCCAAGAATACTGTACCCAGCTATACTCTCCTTCATAACCAGTTGTCAAATAAAAACCTTCCATAGCAAAGAAAATCTTAAACAATATGTCTCCACCAAACCATCCCTACAAAAGATTTCCTCATATAGAAAATCAAAAAGACCACAATAAAGGCCAAGAAACCGCACCTAAACTGAGAATCCAAGAACCATAGGAAGAACCCAGTTGCCGCAACCCCCAAGAAGGTGGATAACATGTCAAGAACTCCCAAATACCTCTCATTCCTAACTTCCAATATTAACGGACTTAACTCTCCAATTCAGCGACAAAGACTGTCTAGTTGGATTAAAAAGCAAGATCCTTCTATCTGCTGCCTTCAGGAGTCCCACCTTGCCCTTAAAACAAAAACATTTTACATGAAAGGAAAAGAAAAACAAAACAAAAAAAACTATTTGAATACTTATCTAGGGGTTCATTAAGGTGGACCCATAGCAACAACGAGATATACAAGTCGTTATGTCCAAAAATGAACATTACAAACTTGGTGGGGGTGGGGAGGAGTATCAGGTGGAGGGAGAGGAGGAGTGTGGGAAGGAATAGAAAGGGGAAACACAGAAGAGCAACAATGCTTGATAGGAAATGTACTCATTATCTTGCCCATGTAATTGTAACTCCTCTGTAAGGTATTCTCATAATAAAATTTTTTAAAAAAGAAAACAACAACAACAACAAAAACACATTTTGAAAGTGAAAGACTGGAACAAAATCTACCCAGCAAATGGCCCACATAAACAGGTAGAAGTTGCAAGCCTAATATCAGATAAAATAGACTTCAAATTAAAACTGGTGAGATAATATACAGAAAAACACTACATACTAATTAAGGCATCTCTCCTCCAGGAGGATATTACAATTCTAAATATCTATTCGCCAAACAATGGAGCACCCAAATTTTATCCAACAAACATTACTTTCCCTCAAGTCTGACATAGATCCAAAGCCATTAATTGTCTGGGACACCACTACCCGCACTAGATAGATCAACTCAGCAAAAACTGAATACATAAAAATAAAAAAAAAAAACAACAAAAAAGCTCAAAGGTCATTTAAACTATCAGTTAATGTAGGTGCTCTCAACTTTCTTCATCAAATCAGTCACCTGTAATACAGAAAGCTAAATTATATTTAACTTTTGGAAACTAACTTCATCAACTATGAAAAAGTTTCATTTGAAAAACATTTGAATGCTGATCTGTTAGGATGTTAATGAGATGTACATGTTGTTATGTCGAAAAACGAACTTTGTAACATTGTTAGGGGGAGGGAGGGGTTATGAAGGGATGGGAAGGGGAAACAAAGGAGGAGGCAACAATACTTGATAGGAAATGTACTCATTATCTTGCCCATGTAATTGTAACCCTCTGTACGGTATTTTTACAATAAAAAAAAAATAAAAGAAGAAGAAAACCTCAACAGATATAAACAACTGCATAGATCAACTAGATTTAACAGACAATCTACTGAATATTTCAACCAGCAGCATCAGAATACACATATTTCTCAGCAGCACACGAAACATTTTCCAAAGTAGACCACATTTAAGTCACAAGGCAAACGTGCAAATTCAGAAACATTGAAGTTATACCATGCATTCTCTCAGAACACAAGTGAATAAAATTTGAACTAAACAGAAAAAGCCACCAAAGAAAGTACTGTAACACATGGAGCCTGAACAACACATTGTTGAATCACCAGTGGGTTGTGGAAGAGATTAGTAAGGAAATTCAAATGTTCATGATATTCAACAAAAATGAACGTACAAATTACCAGCTTCTCTGGGACCCAGCAAAGGCAGTCAATAAATAAGAGAGATCTGAAACCAACAATTCAAGGAGACATCTGAATATCCTTGAAATAGATTAGCAAGATAAACCCCAATCCAGTAGATGGAAAAATACCATTAAAATTAAATCAGAATTAAATGAATTAAAATCCAAAAAAACCCTAGAATCAACAAAGCGTTGTTTTTTCGAAAAAAATACCAAATTTGACAGTTCCTGAGCAAATCTTACCAGAAAAAACAAGAGAACACAACCAAATAAACAAACTCAGAGATCAGAATAGAAACAGTACCACAGAAACAAAAAAGAATCAGAGCATTATAAGGGAATGCTTCTCAAACCTCTTGCTAATAAGTTTGAGAATCTTGCAAAAATGGAACTTCTCCTAGCAAATATCGACACGCCAAAACTAGACTAAGATGAGTTAAACCATTTTAACAGGCTCATATCAAACATTTAAATAGAAACAGCAACAAGAGAACTCCCATCTAAGAAAAGCCCAAGACAAGATGAATTTACAACGGAATAATAAAAGACCTTCAAAGCAAAGCACAAACCAATACTCCTCCGAATCTTCAAAGAAATTTTAAAAGAAAGTTCAAGACCGAACTCATTTTATGAAGCCATCATAAACGTAATCCCTTAACCAGGCAGGGACTCATGATACAAAGAGACTCATTTCTTTGATGAACATTGACGCAAAACTTTTCAACAAAATTTTGGCCAATCAACTTCAACAATTACTCCGAAAAATTATAGACCATAATCAAATAGGACTCATTTCAGGGATGCAGAGCTGGTTCAATATACACAAATCAATTAATATCATTCATCATATCAAAAAGAGCAAGGATAAGAACCACATGGTTATCTCAATAGATGCAGAAAAAATATTTGACAAGATCCAACATACCTTCATGATGAAAGCTCTGGAAAAACTAGGAATCCAGGGAACATTCTTCAATGCAATAAAGGCTGTATATGACAAACCTACAGCCAGCATTATATTAAATGGTGAAAAACTAAAGCCATTTTCTCTTAACTAAGAAATAAGACAAGGATGTCCACTCTCTGCACTTCTCTTCAATTCAGTATTAAAATGCCTAGATACAACAAAAAGACAAGATGCAAACCTAAAAGGTATAGGAATAGGGAAAGATGATGTAAAACTCTCCTTCTTGCAGATGATATGATCTTGTATTTAAAGAATCCCATGGATTCCACTCTCAAATTATTCATGCTGATTCAAAACTTTGGCAAAGTAACAGGGTATAAAATTAACCCTGAGAAATCAATGGCTTTTCTGTACGCCAACAATCATAAAAGTGTGGCTGAAATCAGGAAAGGAACTCCATCCATAATAGCCCCACAAAAAATAAAATACCTCAGAATTAACCAAAGAAATGAAGGATCCATATCATGAAAACTATAAAAACCTGAAAAAGGAAATCAAAACAGAACTTAGAAAGTGGCAAAAACTCCCATGCTACTGGATCAGAAAGATCAAGATCGTGAAAATGGCAATACTTCTCAAGGCTATCTACAAATTCAATGTGATATCTATCAAAATTCCAACCTCATTCTTCAAGGAAATAGAAGAGGCAATCCAAAAATTCATATGGAACAATAAAAGACCATGAATATCACAAATGATCCTTAACAGAAAGAGCAGTGCTGGAGGAATATCAACACCAAATTTCAAACTCTACTACAAAGCTATATTAATTAAAACAGCTTGGTACTGGCACAAGAACAGGCCTCAGGACCAATGGAATGAAAGTGAAAACACAGAAATGAACCCACAGACCTATAGCCATATAATATTTGATAAGGGAGCTAAAAAAATAGAATGGAAGACAGCCTCTTCAATAAATGGTGCTGGCAAAATTGGTGAATAACTTGTAGAAAACTAAAGCTCAATACTTATATATCACCCTGCACCAGAATCAACTCCAAATGGACCAAAGACCTAGTAATCAAAACGGACACCCTAAAAACTTTACAGGACAGAATTGAACATACCATAGGTCTCCTTGGCAGAGGTTGAAATTTTCTCAAGAGAGACCCAGAAACAAAACAAATAAAGAAAGGTAGCACAAATGGGATTGCATGAAATTGCAGACCTGCATGGCAAAGGACATAGCTAGCAAGGTCAATAGAAAGCCCACGGATTGGGAGAAGATCTTCACTAGCCATAAAACAGACAAGGATCTCATATCTAAAATATACCTGGAACTCAAAAAATTAAATCCCCCAACAACAAATCCTCAAAGATACAATTGCCCAATAAATAAGTGGACTAAAGACTTAAAAAGAAACTTCTCTGAAGAGGAAAGAATGGCCAATAGACACATGAAGAAATGCTCAACCTCCCTAGATATAAAACAAATGCATATCAAAACAACATTGAGATACCACCTCCCCCTAGTTAGAATGGGTATAATCAAGAACTCTAATATCAACAGATGCTGGAGGCAATGAGGCCACAAGGGATCCGTGTTGCATTGTTGGTTGGAGTATAATCATATTCAACCACTTTGGTAAGTAGTATGAGGTTCCTCAAAAGACTCTATGTACAGTTCCCCTATGACCCAGCAATCCCACTTTTGGACATTTACCCAAATGATCAAAAATAAGACCATACTAAAGCTACCAGCACAACTATGTTTATTGCAGCATTATTTACCATAGCTAAGATATGGAACCAACCCAGATGCCCCTCAGTCTATGAATGGATCAAGAAAATGTGGTATATATACACAATGGAATTCTATGCCTCCATCAGAAAGAATGACATTGCAGCATTTGTTAGGAAATGGAGAGACTTTGAAAAATTATATTAAGTGAAGTAAGCCAGGCCCAAAGTAACAGAGGTCCATGATTTCCCTTATATGCAATTGCTAGTATATGTCCGATGCAAAAAAGGAGGAGGCATAATACTTGATAAGAAATGTACTCATTACCTTGCTCATGTAATTGAAACCCCTCTGTACACATTTTCACAATTAAATATCATTAAATAATAAAAATCCATATCAGATTTTTTTGTCGGTTGTGGGGTTCAAACTCTGGGCCTGTGCACTGTCCCTCAGCTATTTAGCTCAAGGCTACCACTCTACCACTTGAGCCACAGTGCGGTTTCTAGTTTTCAGTTGGTTTATTGTAGATAGGAGTCTCACAGACTTTTCTGCCCAGTCTGGCTTTGAACCACTATCCCCAGATCTCAGTCTCCTGAATAGCTAGGATTATAGTCATGAGCCACTAAAGCACAGATCCAAGTCCATTAAATAAACATATTTATTGAAATTTCTGGCTTTTTCCAATAAGCAATCTTGCTTTTTCAGCACTAGTTTATGACTATGAGTTATTTTTAGATGTAACTGTGAGTTTTTTAAATAGAATCAAATATAATTTTCCTGTTTTTAATATGTCACAAAAATCCACTGTAATTGATTTCCCCAAAGTCCATTATTACAGAGTATATTAATCACTATTATTATTACACTCTATATTACATATAGCGTGAAGTGAATATAGTTTGGACTATTTCATATAAATTCGCATATGCTATTTTAGCACTATAAATTCATATCTGTGATTTTAAATCAAGGAAAGAAGATTTTAGAATTAACATGAAATATGAAAGAGTAGTGTGTTCCAATTAAACCAAAAATTCTGAGTTCATACAAAAAAAATTATTTTCTTTCCAATAAAGTCTTTGAAGTAATACTATTGGAAATAGTGAGGCAAAAGGAGGAGGAATTCAAATCATGTCAAACAATGTCCCTGTTATTATGTTATTCCCTCCACTAAGAAGACCTGCCCATTCTTAGTAGTAACAAAATTTCGAGTGTCTATCTTAGAATTCTATTTGGAAATTTCTAAATCACTGAGTCTTTTTGTAGTTCGTGTTATATGAAATAAAATATAGACACAAAAATTGAAATAAAATGCACACATATGTTGAAGTCACCACAGCTGGAAAAACAACCAACAAAGTAAAAAAAAGGGAAAAAATGAAAAGAATTACAAAAAAGGACCATAAGTTCCAAAGAGATTTTTTTAAAAGCACACACACACACATATACAGGTAAAATAAAAATTATGAGAAAAAAAAAAGGTTAATAGAAAACAATTGTTTAAATATAAAATTTTTAAAAAGGTTCAAAATACAATTCTTTGATTTTTGGCTTTTTTTGATGGGGTGATGGAAAGATTATGTATCTCCCATGTGTCCATAACCAGTCTCGTGGTGGAGTCTCTGGTCTGCTTTTGGTGTTTGGTTTTTCTGTGGCTTGATTGGTTTCTTAAGTCAATTTCTTTGAGCGGCAGAAAAATGTTCTGCATTACCCCCAATTTTGGGATCCTCCTCCCAGGCTAGTTCAGTGGGAGTGATATCTACTTTGAGTCACAAAAGAGGGAGATGGCTCTTTCCTCTAGTTTGGAGATGCTGTGATGAGGCTAGGTTCTGGGTAGGGTTGAGGCCTTTCAGCATACAGTGGCTTATCTCTGAGGGGCTAGCTCCTGAGACTCTCACAGAGCGCAGGCTGGAGCCATTCTTAGGATTTATGTTTACTGAGTTTCAACAGTTTGTCCAGGCTGCTGTAGGGAGTGTTAGCCTCTGGCTCTTCCAAGTGTAGAAAGTCACTCCTCCATGGTCGGAACTATTTCTGCCTGGGCAGGGTGACTTTCCCCTGGGTGGAGCTGAGCCTGCCGGGTCAGGTCAGTTTCTTATGACCTGCTAAATGACTCTTGAGGCCTTAGTTGGAGCTAGTTGCTCAACCAGGCCTTTGTCAGTATCAAAGATGGAGATCTCCGTTGTTGAGGGTGAAGGGTGGCCTTTCCTCCTCTGCTCCCTGAGAAGGAGGGAGGATGTCAGGGTTCTATCATGCCAGAGTCTTGGTCCCTGGGCCATCTCTGGTCTGTGATATGCAGGATGAAGATATCTGCTGCTTGTCTGTTCTTGCTGGTGTAGAGTAGAATCGTTCGCCTTCCACATCTGCTGCCTTTGGACTAGACTCTCTCCATAGGTTTGGAGGCCCCTTTGCTGCCACTGCTGCCACTGCTGCTGCTGCAGCTGTGGCTACTGGCAGGTGCTCATATCTGTCTCCTTGCCTGGATTTTCCCTCTCTTGCCAACTTTTCTGTACTGTGATGGCACACTTGGTGTGATTCTTTAGCTTAGGACTGTTCACTGGAACACTAAAACTGCTTTCTATGGGAGAACTTGTTTAGCCTTCAGCTTCTCCTCCACCCTCTTCCTCTGAAACTTCACTCACTATTTTTAATGTGAAGTGTGGCTCCTATTTTTTATAAGGTGAATCAAGCAGAGGAATCCGTTTAAGATGTGAAAGAGCCTGTGAAAGTGTCTTTGACATTGAAAATTGTCCTGGGTATGAATTTTTGGACAAATATCCCCATTCAAAGATGAATGATTCTTTTTTTTATTGAGCTGGTAATGGGGTTTGAACTCCTGGCCTTGAGCTCTGGGCTTTAATTCTCAATGTTTGGACTATATCACCTGTACACCTTCACTTCTTCCTTTTACCAAAAGTGGAAGAAAGACTCCCTTAGATTTATTTATTTGGAATCACTTTGAATATCAATTGTCAATTTTGAAGCTACCCAGTAGCTAGGTATAAGCCACTGGTTCTATTGTAGAACTAACTTCTCAAGAGTAAATAATCATAAAAAAGAGAAAAAATTCAATTATTTATGTGTTGTCTGATAAGCCAAATCACTTGCTACTAGAAGAGAAAATAGAGCAAGTAAAGATGAATATGGAGGAGTGAGACACAAAGAAAGAAGGTAGGGGAGGGTAAGTGAGGAAAGGGAAAAGGAGGAGATGAGAGGAGTGGGGAGATGAGTAGAATTGTCTATTCCTCACTAAGGTACTGTTGGACAATCAGTGCCTTTGCATGTATGTACCCAAAGATTTATATTTATGATAGTAGTAAGTTGAAATATAAAATACCAATTTATAGGTAATATCCTGTTAATGTGCTTCCTCCTGCACCAAGGGCGCCACAGTTAGATTGTTACAGATAAAGCAAGAATAAGCAGTTTTAGTGATTCTGAGAAACACTAATTGACATGCCAGGAATGCTCCTTTGTATGGTGAAGTCAAGCATCACTCTTGTGCCCTGCTCCAGTCTTCCTCTCAACATGAATAGCAGAAACAGAAGAGGAAGGAGATATCTGAGTAATGATCACCTCTCTCTTTTCTCTTCCTTTGGCCTCTCAAACAATAAAGCCCAAGGAGACTTATCCTGAAGTAGTGGGGAAAGTGGGGGGAGGGAAGTTCAGTCTAGCTTAATGTGAAAGTTGTAAAATAATTGGGACAGCGTTTCAAATACTGAAATAAAATGATTGTAATTATTAATAAAAACTAACTAAATTCATTTGAAAATGTAAAAGACTACAGGACTCACTACATAGTGTAATCTGTATAATTAAACTTACTCAAGCGTCTATCATCAGAAATTGAAGACCGTTCCTAAACTTTCAATACTAGGTTAATTACCCTCGATATTCACTTAAACTGTGTGAATATGATGCAGAAAACATGACTTTAAGTTTAGATTGCTGAAGTGATAAGCAATGGAAATTCATGATGGATAGCACAATGCTAAGAACATGGAAATTATTTTCCTTCTATCTTCAGTGTGTAGAAAAGAAAAAAAGCTCCAATTCTGAATTTAGGACTGAAGGTGAATAGTAAAGGAGACCTATTTCAGCCATTCAGAGATTAGTAATGTGGAGAAAATTCCTCATTCATGTAGGCCAAACATGGAAGAGAGGATGTGGCAAGCCCAAAGCCAAATCCCAAAGTCAGAGATATTTAACAAAATACCATGAAGTTCAAACAAGACTTAAAAGGGAGACTTGGGCTTAAGGGGAGTAGGGCATATGAATGGAGGGGACATGTTGGACTAATACAATCATACACATGTGAGAATATAAGTAGGAAACTTGAAGGAATAGATGGGGTTGGCGTAAGGGAAGGAAGAAAAATAGAAAGTTTGATAATGATCCAGATGTATTGTACATTGAAATGCACATATACTCTATTCAACACTGACATGATTAAGCAAAACTCCTTTGCACAACTAGCTAAAAATTAATTTTTAAAGTTTTAATATTAAGAAACTAGAAGCATAAACCTTTAGAAATAAATAAGAGGATAGCATTGACATATTACTGAGGCTTGTGCTCCTTTCAATATGCAAAATTTAATGTGTCAAGCCTGCTGCAAATGTAAATCTTATTTTGCCAATCCTTTTTGCAAATTTCTTAAAATATAGAGAACCAAATGCCACTATTCCTTCACTTTCAATAAAAAAAAATCTTATACACCTTTAGGTCTCTCAGGTGTTTATAAATATATTAATGTAATGCATTGGAACTAATTTTATTCTACATTTAATTTTAAATTTTAAATCACTTATTTCTTTTAAAATCCTCTCACTCAGGCACAGGTCTGGATAGATAACTGATGTGGGCAGAATCAGAATTATTCACAAGTCTGTAAAAGAATGTTTACCTAATTATCTCTCTGCAGGATCATAGAATACAGACTGACCTTATTAGGAAATTGGAGGAAAATGGAAAAAGTGTAGGACAGACTCAATCATCAATGGGAGAGGATTGTTTATTAAGGAACAGCGAGAGGCACAGCCATTCCAAAGGGTTTGAAGGTTGTGTGAGGGAGCTGGGACAGGATTTGTGTTTTTATAGGAGGTCTGAGCAAGGAGAGGTTATTGAAAAACCCCTAGGTCAAAGAAGGTGGGGGCCTTTCAGTTGGACCCACAATGGAATATTTACAGCTAGGCCTATGTGGGTTGCCCTGCCTTCACTTCAAAGGAATTCACACATACCTGGAATTTTGCCTGGAATCTGTATGGGCTTAGGACAAAAGGATAGGGGTCAATCCCTCATATTCTATCTTTAGATATATAAAATTATAGGGCAAAGAGGGGAGAGGCTATTCTTCATATAGGATCTTTGGAAACATAAAAAGTATTGAGCTGAGAGTGGAGTATCATTAAGTTATGAGAACAAAGCAGATTCCAATGGTTTTGAACCCTGGAGTATAAAATGTGGAGGTCATTGTGGTCATTTCTGGCAAAGTCCTGCTGGCATGGGAATGTTGAAGAGTCACTGGGGCCGGGGCCTTCAAGTCCAGGTCTGTGCTGGGTCCAAGCCAAAGCCTTTGGTTGCCTGCAGTAACAGGATGGCCTTGACTTGGTCCCAGGTCTAAGTGAGGGCTATTATCCTGTTAGAGAGAAAGTTGAAAATGCTGAGATCAGGCAATAGGCTGACATGGTGGCAGGACTAGATACGAGTGACACAGGAAAACCCACCAAGGACAAAAGCCAGAAAAAATTCCATTTGGATCATGAGTCGAAAACCAATCAGAAGCCAGAGCTGAATTGGAGTAGATAAGGGCCTGGTGAGAGAGCTTGATCATTTCCTATAAATAGCAGGTAACAAAGGCAAGAATGTAAATTCCTGTCCAGTTAGAAGTTAGACAGATATGGATATTAGATGGACAAGCTTCTCAACTTGTTTCTATTGACCTCCTGGCTCTGGTTAATTTTGAAAGGGCAGGCACAAAGTGGCTGATGTGACATCATCTCCTCTTACTTTTTCCACATTGTCCGGTGGTCTAGGTGCTTGTGCCTGGGATCTGTGCTTTGAAATCAAAGCCTGAGCATTTTCCCTGAGCACTTTTGCTCGAGGCTAGTGTCCTACAACTTTGAGTCGGAGGGCCCTATTTAGCATTTTGATGGTTATTTTTTGAGCCAGCTTCCAGACTGCTCTTTGCTGGTTAGCTGGGAGATAGAGTATCAGAGGGATTTTTCTGCAGGATATTTTCAATTAAAACAACAAAGAGATCAATGGGAACAAGTATAGCTTACATGCATCCTGTCAAGAATTGATCAACAAATACTTGCCAGAACACTGTAATGACACAACTAAATAGATGGGATGAGAGTTTTAGCATAGCTTGGATGCCTGTGAAACCTGAAAATCAAAGTTTACAAGAGGCTTTACACATGTTTCAATAACAAAACAACATAGCTGGCTTTTTCAGGTCAGGCTGTGTAAGGTTTTCAGAGAGTGTTCCACAAGAGTCTTAAATTTGTAAATGTAAAGTAGTCTTATACCAAAAATCAGCTGTGTGTGGTGGACTCAGATAGCAGTCCAGTTTCCATGGTGGAGGCAGGATGGTCTAGGCAGGATCTGAGCTAGACTGAATCCCTCATATGAATTCTCAAATCTCCTGGGTAGTTGCTTACATATTTATATATAGACCGGTTAAAGACACTTGACGTTAGATGGACATAGAGAATGACATGCTAGTTTTAATGTAAATCAAAGCCAACAATTATATACCAACTTTATTCATAAGGTATCTTTTAAGGCAAACTCATGCCATCGGCTGCATACTTGAAATTTCTGAGGACAGAAAGATGTGGAAAAAACATTTTAACACAATTCTTACCTGTAGCAAATAGTTTAAAATGCCTACTCTCTTTCTTTCAATATAGTAACATACATTTCATATTCTTTCTGTCTCTTCAAACAAGCCTGAAATCACTATTTCACAGTAACACAAAGAGCAAAACAAAAATAATCTGATACAACAATCACAATCCTAAATTACCTGAAAAAATCAACAATATACAAAATAAATCTGAGGAAGAGGAAAAACAATGGCATAATAACAAAAAAACTACCCTAGTTTTCTCTAGTGAAACAGAGATTTGGGGTCCTACCAGGTACTCCACTTATAGAGGATCACATCAAGTCAGCTATAATTATATATAGATACACAATTCAAAAGAAGATTTTATATTGTGTTAAAAAAAAAACAGAAATCTATAAAAAGGTGACCAGGCAGGCAGGTGTGACAGTGTTGGCCAATATATTGAAAAGAACAGCTGCAGTGTGGAAATAAGAATGCCACATGGGAAAAAAGTAGGAACAGTGACAGCCCATCCAAACACAGACACAATTCACCATAGCACTGACAGTCAGAACTATCACTGGAACCACAAGTATTAACATCACACTGATTTCTATTCCTACACTTAATGGTCTAGACAAAAACCTAATTCCAGAAAAACAAATCACAACAGAATATCAAATCAACACCTTGCAAATCAACCAAGAACATAGAGAATCATCTGATAATATCGTAGATCCCTTAAAATAAATCCTCCAAATGCATGAGAACGATTCAGAAAAATACAAGAAAAGTGATGTCAAGGTAGCATAATTTACAGTAAATAACCAGGCACTAGAATACCCAGTCAAGAACATAGAAGATAGTTTTCAAAATACATTACAAATACTGCTAAACAATGTGATTAATGAAAAGATACAAAAACCTCTACAAGGAAATTTGTGAACAAGATGAGACCAACCAAAGATTAGTAAAATAATTCATGGAGACTACAAACAAAATTTTGAATAAATTCTGGAAGTCAAGAGAGTCCAGGGAAAAAATGGATGCCTACTTAAAAGATATAAAAGAATGGCTAGGAAGGTGGCTCAGTGGTAGAGCGCTTGCCTAGCAAACATGAGGCCCTGGGTTCAATTCCTCAACACCACAGAAGCAAAAAAGAAAAAACCCGGAAGTGGCGCTGAGGTTCAAGTGGTAGAGTGCTAGCCTTGAGCTGAAGAGCTGAGGGACAGTGCCTAGGCCCAGAGTTCAGGCCCCATAACCGGACCCCCCCCCCAAAAAAAAAGATATAAGAGAAGACACATATGAAAATACAACCCTCCCAGCCCCTCCACTCAAAGAAAAGATGTAAAGAAAGTCCATACAAGACCTAAAACAAAGCTTTAATAAAGAGATAGAAGCTCTGAAAAATGACCAATTAGAAGACAGGGAAATCAAAAACAAAGTAGAAAGTATCCACAGCAAATAGATGACATAGAAGATAATCTCAAGGGTCCAAGACAGAATAGGTCTAATAGGAAAGAGGAAATAATCACTTAGAACAAATCCAAGAAATAAGAAGTGATCTTGCCAGAACTTCATGACTCAGAAGATCAAATTTGGGGGAGATAGGTTCAAGAAGGAGAAGAGCAGGAAACTAAACGCATGGAAAACATATTACAGAATTCTAGCAGAGATCAGGCCAAACATCCAAAGAAGCTCATTCAGAGAAGAGAAGCTTTTAGAACACCAAACAGAGAATTCCAGAACAGAACAGCCCACCACCACATTATAATCCATTAGAAGATCATTAAAGATCAAGGAAAGCATTTTTATACCTGCCATAGTGAAAAGATTGATTATTTATAAAGGATATACAGTCAGAATAAATATAGATTTCTTAGCTGATATGGTAAAAACAGAGCTTGGCATGATACATGTCAAACATAAAGGCAAGCAACTACCAAACCTGAACATGGTACCAAGCAAAAATCTCCTTTACGTTTAAAGGATATATAAAAATATTTTCATGACAAAGAAAATTTGTAAAAATGTATCTCCACCAACTCAGCAGTATAGGAGTTAATTAAATATATATTACATAGAGAAGATCAAGAACATTAACTGGTTATATACAATGCTCCCTACCAAAGAATAAGGTAAATATATTAAGAATAAGTAGATGAGTCATAGCTCTTAAGAGCAGGTGTATAACATAGCAGGACTTATCGGATATTTCACAGTCTTACCTCTCAATATCACTGGACTTCAATTTCCAAATAGAAGACATAGATAAGATAGCAGTATTATAAAACAAGACACATCCATCTACTTCCTACAAGAGACACATTTTATTAACAAAAACAAACCCATACTCAAACTGAAAGATTGGAAGTAAAATTTTCAAGCAAATGGACACCATAAACAGACCACAGTCGAATTGCTAGAATAAGATAAAATAAAATTCAAATTGAAATTAGTAGGAATAGACATTACATATTAATAAATGCAACTCCATTAGCCCTGAATCCTGGAGCACCCCACTTCATCAACCAAATACTACTTAACCTGAAAACAAATCTCAACACATCATTGTCATCCATGGATGACCTATCCAGGAAACACTCAACCAACAAACTTAAGACCTAAAGAATTACATTGACAACCTAGCCCTAACAGACATCTACAGAATATATATCAGAATATCCATTTTTGACAGCAGCTCATGGAAGATTCTCCAAAATAGAACATATCCTATTTCACACATAAATTCTGTCCAAATTGAAAGAAAAATTATTTGAATTATCATATCTTGTCAGACCACAACAGAATAAACTTAGAATTACATAGCTTAAGCAAAAAAATTCTCAAACCCATGAAGATAACCACACGTTGTTGTTGCTGAATGACCAGTCGGACACTGAAGAGATTAGAATTTAACAAAAAGGAAGTCACAAAATACCAGCTCCTCTGGGATACAGTAAATGCAGTACTTAGAGGAAAATTTATAGCTCTGAGTGCCTACATCAAGCAATTGGGGATATCTCAAATGAATATTTTATTATGTACCACAGCTCCTTGAAAACAGGAACAATACAAAACCCAAAGCAGTAGACAGAAACAAATAAAAAAATTAAGTCAAAAATAACTAAATAGAGACAAAATAAAACTTAAAAAGAATCAACAAAACAGAATTGTATCTTTCAATAACTTAACAGACTTGAGAGTACCTTACCAAATATAAGAAGAGAAATTATATAGATAGATAAATAGAAAGCCAGCAGATAAAGATCTTTACTTGCTCTGCAACAGGTAATGGTTCTCAAATACATTTAAAGCCCCAAAAGTTAACCCCCCCCCAAAAAAAAACAAATCCTCACAGAAACAACAACCCTCTTAATAAGTGGGATAAAGATTTAAAGAGGAATCTAATTGAAGAAGAAATATGAATTGCCAATAGACACATGAATAAATATGCAACATTTCTAGCCATAAAAATGCAAATCAAGGCAACGTTGAGATTCCACCCCACCCCAGTTAGAATGACCTTTATGAAGAAAACTAATAATAACAGATGCTGGGCTTGTGGGGATGTGGCCAAAATGGAACATTACTACACTTTTTCAAATAATCTGTGAAGAAGTAGAGAGATTCCTCAATAGTGCTCACCTATGACGCAGCAATGATGTATCAAAAAATTTTGTATATATTCACAACAAAACTCTATGCTTCCATCAGAATGAATGACATTGCCCCATTTGTTAGGAAATGGAAATACTTAAAAACATGATAAGTTTAACAAGTCAGCCCCAAAGCATCATAAGAGTACATGTTTTTATTCATTTGGAAAAACTAGAATATGTTTA
The DNA here is from genome assembly GCF_024711535.1 of Dipodomys merriami. Lineage (NCBI taxonomy): Eukaryota > Metazoa > Chordata > Mammalia > Rodentia > Heteromyidae > Dipodomys > Dipodomys merriami. The sequence goes on from NW_027202669.1 coordinate 80,356, forward strand.
GGATATTCTTAGGAAAGATCGCAATAGCTCTAATAGCTATATGCATATCACCATATAAAATGATGCTTATAGAAATTAGTTCCAAAAATGGCTACAAGATGATTGTATAGTGAACTGTTTTTAGTTATGTATATTTAGTTTTACCCTTTGGTATTCACTGTTTTTGATTTCTGTATCCTTTCCCTTATACATAAGTTAATATGATTTGGGGAAGGGAAGGGAAATCACAGAAATGGCTTGAAAAAGTTTAACCAAAGCAACAGTGCTATACACTACACACTATGTTAGAAATGAACTTTACAAATTGGGGGAGTGGGTTGTCGGGGTTGGAGGAAGCAGGAGAAAATGAGGAAAGGTAACACTGTTAAAAATGTACTCATTACTTATGTAACTGTAACCCACCCCTCTGTATATCACCTTCATAATATAAAATCCAAAATAGAATAAGAGAACTCACCCAAATAGAGAAAATTAGAGACAAAAATGAGATATCACAACAGAAATAAGCAAAATTGAGAACGTTATAAGAGCGTACTTTGAAAACCTTATGCCAATCACCTGGAGAATCCTAGAGAAATTAATCCTTTCCTGTACTCTATCTGAACTAAGAAGTGACACACAAGAAGTAATGAAAATGAAATGTCAATAAAGTACTTCCCATATCGGAAAAATCTAGGACTCAATGAATGTACCATGAAATAAAGGCCTGCAAAGAATTTACAATACACAGATCTAAGTCTTCAATGGAATAGAAAGGTAAATGGAATTATTAAACATTCTATGAAGCTGGAATTAGACTCATTCCCAAATCAGAGAGGAACTCACCAAAGAAAGAGAAGTATAATCCCAGTTAGAATGGCCATTATCAAGAAAACTAACAATAGCATAAGCTGGTGTGGATGTAGCCAAATGGGAACTCTATTACGTTGATGGTGGGAAATTAAACTTGTTAAACCACTCTGGAATGCAGTATGGAGTTTCTTCAAAAGACTAAATATAGGTCTCACATTTGACCCAGTAATTCCCTTCATGGGCAGTAATCCAATAAATAACAAACAAGCTCCCATTAAAGCTACCAGAATAACCATGTTCAGGGCTCAGGCCCAAAGTTAAGGACTGGAAAAAAATTACCACTACTATTATTTGTTTTTGCAAAGACAAAACTTTTGACATAAGGTACCAATTCATTGTATTACAGTAGCTAGGATAGGACTTAAATGTAGTGGGTGATAAAATGGCCTCTTTGTTGAATATTAGGAAAAGTTGTAGGCAGTCCAAGAAAAGGGAGATTTTTTTGTTGTTATTGTTTGTCGAGGAGCTTGAAGTCTGGGCTTGGGCACTGTCCCTGAGCTCTTCAACCCAAGGTGAGTGCTCTACTTTTTGAGCCACAGTGCCACTTCTGGTTTTTTTGTAGTAAAATGGAGATAAGAGTCTCACGGACTTTCCTGCCAATGCTGGCTTCGAACCACAATCCTCAGATCTCAGCTTCCTCAGTAGCTATGATTACAGCTGGGATCCACTGGTACCAGGCTAAAAATGGGGGATTTTTAGAAAATAAAATCCACCTGTTCACCTGTGTCTAAACCTCAGATATCACTATTAGAACACTTCACTCTCAACTTATTTCATCAGACATTTGTAAATTTCCTCTTTACCTTCATGTGAGAATACTGCAGTAAATATCAATTCAGCTATGAGACTGGATCAATTGTATGGCATTGGCTAGCACATAAATCAAGAACTGTTACATCAAAACAAATGAAACCCTCATTTGGAAAGTTATTTTTCTCTTTTTATTGCAAATATGTACTTGATTATTCCTAATTTGATATTGGACCTCCTAACAGAGTGATGACATTTTCTTTCTCTTCAGCAATTGGCCATTACTCACAAATGGTCAAATATTTAAGAATTCAAAGATTTCCATTGATAATTCATTAAGCTGACCTCTAAGAAAATGTGCATTTCTGGAATTTGGTCTGTTGTCTTGTTCTTACATACACACGCTTTTTATGATTTACTTGTTCTACAAGGAATTCTATTTTTAATCATTGAGTGTCCAATTTTAGTCTCTCTGATTAGTCTTTCAGACCCTCTCTCTGGAGTCTCATTTCAGTCTGCCTCATAAAAATATTTAGTTATCTGCTACATGACTCTGAGCTTCTGATTTTTGCTTGACTTCATGTACGCTGTGATGGCAGCACTGCCTGGCTGTGCTTACTGGAATTTTGTTGTTGTTGTTGTTCTGTTTTGTTTTGTGGGTTTGTTGTTGGTTTTTTTGGTTTTTGTTTTTAAGAGGTCTAGGATTACTATTCAATGTAGTAGCTTCTCTGGGCCCCAGTGATTCCCTGGCTTAGAGTCAAGGGTTTTTTTCTCCTAAGGGTACAAAGAATAGCTGACTAAATTGCTGTTTTAATTGTCACAAAATGAGACAATCTGGCTTCCTTGCAAAGACATAAATGATCCTGTGTAACCACTTACAGAAATGATCTATCAAGTTGGTTTTTCAAGGTTGACTGTGAAAGATGTTCATTTCTAAGTCACCACCATAAAACTGATCATATCCCTTGGAGCAGACTTTTGGAAGGAAGGTTCCCCTTTCTTCCTTCTCTTTTGATAGATCAAACCATAATATTCTGCAGTTGTGGTCAGCCTGGAGAACCTTTTCCCAAGAATATTCCGTCGTGTACAAGAGGACTAACTATCAAAATAAAGGGGAAAATACTTGTCTACTACATACTGATTCACCTGGCTTATATCTGTTGTTAATTTCATTACTTCAAACACATGGATAATTTATATTGGGATTAGACAAGTGGCCAAGGATTAATGGAATAAACATTCAGTTTACTTTCATATATCCAATATTATACATTTAACCCCTTATGAAAAATTAAATCAAATTGTAGAAACAATGTATATTGTAGCACACATACACCATCATCTACTCAGAAATTCAGACTCTCTATAAATATTTATTTGGTTCAAAATAATAAAAATTTAATTAATGAATATGACTTTATGTATCATCTGAAATACTCCTCATTTATATAATTGTATATAATTTTATAGATGTCACCTAGACAGGAATTTAACATGCCTGTAGAAATCAAATTTCCATAATTTAAGTGATGTGAGAGGAGTCATACCCTCGTGTACTGTGTGGTGTGAATTTTACCATAGTGCTGAACCCTCCCAACTAATACGAAGAGTCATGTGCAATAATTTATTATTTGATGTTAAGATGAGCGCTAAGTGTAGGATACAATTTGAAATATTATATTAATTCACAGAAATGAAACAATAATGATACATTATTTGTTTAAATTTTAATGCTTCTCAATTTTACAATTCATGAAATATATTATTAAAATTAGTTTCACTTTCTTTTTTCTATAGCTACTAAAATTATATATTAAATATTCACTATTAAGAAATCAGTAATAAGTAACCTAATATTAAAATGATATACTATTAAATTGAATTATAGTTATAACAAATTGTGATGTAAAAAACATTTAATATAATTATGGGCAATATTATTTAAACTTACCAGCTTGTTATTTGTTTCCTAATTGTGTCATTTGATATTCTTGACCCAAGTCACTCTTTCACCTTTATTGTTTATTTTTCTATTTTATCTTTCTTGGTCTACTGATTGTGCATATTGTTTTCCATTTTTAATGACTAACATGTGAAAATCTGTATGCTAGTTTATTGCTTCCTATGTTAAAGTAAATTTACTGCTCTCATAGCTGTTCTACTCTTCTTTGTATAGTACAGTATTTCCCCCACTCCCATCTACTGTATTGCTGCTCTCATGTATTTTATTTTATTTTTAATTTAAATTTTATTGTCAAGGTAATGTACAGAGTGGTTATAGCTATGTAAGTAAGGAAATGAATTCATTTCTTTTCTCACTTGTTATCTTTTCCCCCATTTTTTCCCTCTTCCCTCCCAACACCACCCCCAAGATTATGTCCAACATATTGTCTTGTGAATATCACTGTTGTATAGGTTCCCCCTTTGTCTCACCAATTTGTTTTTTTCCCTTTCCTTTCCCTTGTTCAGATCAACATATTTACAATATCCAGGTATCAAATCAAATACAGTGACTACATGGGATAAACTATAGGTGGGGAAAAAACAAAAGGATAAAAAGAAATCACATAATACATTAAGAACCACAACAACAAAAAACATGTCTTGGAGCTCACTTCACTTGGAATCACCTTATACGGTCATATGTACATAGCTATTGAACTATTCTGCTCATTTACTAAGATTATCCTTGATGTACAAAATAATGCTCTCCCTATTACCCAGTAATCCCACTTCTGGGCATTTACCCAAGTGACCACAAACAATGCCTCACTAAAGCTACCAACACAATTATGTTTATCACAATATTATTTACCATAGCTAAGATATGGAATCAACCCAGTTGCCCCTCAGTAGATGAATGGATCAAGAAAATGTGACACACACACACACACACACACACACACATTCACACATACACACACACACACATGGAATACTATGCTTCCATCGGAAAGAATGATATCACCTCATTTGAAAGAAAATGGAAAATATTGGAAAAATATAAGTGAAGTAAGCCATACTTAATGAACCAAAGGTCCCATGGTTTCCCTTATTTGTAATAGTTTACATCAAAGATAATCGCATATATTTTAATTTGACATTTTGTTCTGTGCTGAGCATACAACATTAGTGCTATATTGTTTGTTAATATTTCTGCAGGCAGGTATATTTAAAGAATTACGTTCATCTTATACATTACTGAAGGAAGAACAACTAAAAGAGCAACCGCTACTAAGAAGAACAACTCCGACTTACTTAGCTTCATTCCTATGTAAGGCCAGTGTTGTCTCCTTTATCCTCATGTTGTACATTACAACTCTATACTTGGTCATCCCGTCTATCTACTACCTTTTACATTGTAAACTAAACGCCTCAGCAATTCGCGTTTGCTTTACTTTTTAAAAAAATTCTCTCTTAATGTTTGAGGTTGTGTGTGTGTGTGTGTGTGTGTGTGTGTGTGAGAGTGTGTGGTTTTACAAAGATCAGAAGACAATGTTTTTCTTCATTTAGAATACATCTTTCAAGTCATTGTAAGTTGTGGCTAATGGGAGAAGTATTTTGCTATTTAAAAGATGAAACAGAAAAGTATATTTGTTCATGTACCACAGTTGTTTTATTAGTCTGTAGTTGAAAGTTTAACTTCGATTTATATCTTGGCTGTTGTTGTGAATAAAATGTGAATAACAATGAAATACAGATATACTTAAGACTTACTAATACAGAAAAAATCATATGATTGGTGGGTCAGATGATATTTCAACTTTGTATTTCTATAGAAAACTGCAAACTACTTTCTACAATGAGAATACTAACCTGTATTTTGACCAAGAGTGAAGAAAATTTTATCTCTCTACACTCTCACCAAAATTATTACCTTTTGAGTTTTTAAAAAGGAAAGTTTTTACGATGTGCAGTACCCCAGACTGGCTTTAGACTCAAATCCTCTTACTCCAACCTCCTAACTGCTTGGACTTACTAGCCTTTACCATCACACCTGGCTCCTTTGATTTTAATAGTTATGAAGTAATATCATAGTAATTTTGAATTGCATTTCGCTATAATGACTTCTGTTCACAAAGCATTAAGCCAACATAAAAGTGGTATTAAACCCAAATTTGTAAACCCACTGGTGATTTTCAAGGATTTTGGGAAAACAGGTCTATTCAGAACTTTTGTCCATTTTTAATCGTTTCTTGTTAATCTCATCTTTAATCTCTCTATATAAAATCAATACTTAATTAAGTATAGTAGAAAGGAAAAAAATTAAGCTCCTAACATTTTTCAATTTTTAATAACATGATATTGCTTAAATCGTTTTCTGTTTATGCTTGAGACTATATAACTCAATTTAGTTATACCTTTTAAAAGGCTATACGTATTTTATTTATTTTACATTGATTCCTCTTTCCAAAGCCTGCGAGTCTAATTTCCCTTAGCTTCTTTCAGTCTCATGTAGTTCAGATTTCAAACTGAAGAATAAATGGAAGGAAGCAAATAAAAATATACATTTCCTCTCATCTGATGATGCCTCTACAAAAATGAAGAAAGAGTTCATCCTTCTTACGACCTATGAAAATATATCAAAAAGAGAATTCATTCTGCTAGGTTTTCCCTAACTTTACAATGTAACTTAAATGATGTAAAAAAACAATATACTGTTGACATACGTTTATGTTTTATCAAGTTTGTACATTTTCATATGGACTTAACCTCAATCTACAACATTCCTTCATGATTCTGTCCCTGATATTTTTAAACTACCAAGACATAAGATAATCAATTTGATGTACAGCATGAGAAGTTATCCATCTCGCTTCCTTTGAAGCAGAGCATGGTCAATAGATTACATTACATCTGGTTGTTCACTACATGTAATGGTTTCTGTAATACTTATTGCATTCTATTTAGTATTTTAAAAAACTGCTGGCTAAACTCAAAGCTCCTTCATAGAATTTTATGTTAAGTATTTCACAAGTTTTATTTCTTAATTCTTAAGATAAAATTTGCTTTTTTTTTTTGATCGTAATCTCTGTTCTTTTTTTTTTTTAATTGTATTTTATTTTATTTGAGAACATACTGTACAGAGGGGCTACAATTACATGGGCAGGATAATGCATACATTTCTTACCAAGCATTGCAGCCTCCTCCTTTGTTTACCCTTTACTTCCCTTCCCCGCCTCCCCCCTCCCCCCACCCAATTTTACCCCCCTCCCCCCACCCAATTATGCCCCCCTCCCCCCACACCGACATTGTAAAGCTGGTTTTGACATGACATTTTGTACTTCTCATTGTTGCAACAGGTCCACCTGAATCCTTAAACGACTTGTTTGTCCCCATCTCCTCCACATGTTATACTGACATCAAATATAGTGAAAGCGGGGGTTACACTGTGGGGGAGGGACATACAAAGCAACAAAGAAATAATCTTATAAATGCGTTAGAAACACATGCATAAAAGAAACGAAAACATTAAAATACATATTTAAGGGTTCATTTTCCTAACATCACATTATCTGACCTTTTCCGCTTGACTCATACCTATACTAGATATTGCAAATAATGCTCATGTTATTACCATTTTAATGTTGGGAAAAATTGTAATTAAAGGCACAAATTGTATGGCCCAAATACACACAGTGAGGAAGGAAATGAGTCAAAGTTTCCAACAGTCTTTCAGCAATACAAAATGATTAGTAAAATCTCTCCATTTTCTTACACTCTCAATTCAATATTCATTTTGTCCAAGAAATAATAGCATAGCAATGCCCATGGTGATTTTTTTCTGTCACATTTTGTCTTCAACCCAGATTGTTTTGGTGACATTGGCTTATCATGCTCAGAACTGAGCGCACAAATTGAGGTCCAAAGAGGGGCAAATTTATTCTGTCCCACATTTCGTTTCCTTTTTAAAAAGTAATAAAACTTTCAAATATAATCACTTACAGTTTTTAAGAATCCAGAAGCAAAATGAATTCACATATAATCAGTTCAAAATGCTTTAAAATTAGTAGATAATAAAACAGGCTCCCGTGAAGTAAATATTTTTCTATTTTTAAAATTATTTTTAAAGCCTTGTGCTGGATGGTCACACCTGTAATCTTGTCTACTTGGGATGTCTACTCAGGAGCACCAGATCTGTGGATAACAGTTGGAAGACAATCAGAGCAAAAAACAAAAAATTCATGAGATTATTTTTCAAAACTTTTAATGAACTACCAAAGAGCCAGGAATGGTGATGTAGCTTATATAATACCTCATCAATCTAGAGAGGAAATGCCTAGCAAGGCCTTGAAGTCCTGAGTTCAAACTCTGAGCATGCCAACACAAATGCACGAGTACTCACATGTGCGCGGGTGCGCACAGACACACACACAAACACACTTTTTCAAAACACTTTCATGTCAGTGTTTTGCATTAATTTCTTTGTTAAAGATATTATATAGGGAAAATAGGGAAAATAAACTTTTCCTTCTCAGATCATTTTCATACATTTTTATTGTAAAAATACTGTGCGCAGGGCTCAGATTTACATGAGAAAGGTAATGAGTACGTTTCCTAACAAGCATTGTTACCTCCTCCTTTATTTTCGCCCATCATCCTTTCTATCTAACCTCCACAAGTACCCTCTCCTCCCCGTTTCCCCCGCCCGGCCTAAATATAAACTTCATTTTTCATCATAGTGTCTTGTGCATCTCATTGTTACAATGGGTCAACCTGTATCCTATTTAAGCATTATGTTTTTTCCTTTCCCCTCCCCAAATTAGAGAAGTGTATATATAAGATATTGGTGCACCAACTTCAAATCCAGTGAAAACAGGTGTTATAAAGTGGGGGAGGAAAATATAAAGAATCAAAAAAAATCACATCATACATTGTAAGTCCATTAAAAACAATAGCAAGCAAGAAAAAACCACTTTTGTCAGTATCTTGGAGTACATTTTCCTTAACATCATCTTATCTAGTCATATGCACATAGCTTTTGACCTTTTTTATTTATCCCAGACATATATGAGTAACTGAAAATAAGGGAAACCAGGGGTCTTATGTTTCTTTGAACTTGTCTTACTTAACTTAATATGTTTTTTTTCCAAGTCTTTCCATTTCCTAACAAATTGAGTGATGTCATTCTTTCAGATGGAGGCATAGAATGCATCTATTTATCTATCTATCTATCTATCTATCTATCTATCTATCTATCTATCTATCTATCTATCTATCTATCTATCTATCTATCTATCTATCTATCTATCTATCTATCTATCTATCTATCTATCCATCTATCCATCTATCCATCTATCCATCTATCTATCTATCTATCTATCTATCTATCTATCTATCTATCTATCTATCTATCTATCTATCTATCTATCTATCTATCAAATTATCTTGATCATCAATTGAGGGGAATCAGAATTGGTTCCATACCTTATCTATCGTAAATAATGGGGCAGTAAACATAGTTGTGCTGGTAGTTTTTTTGTGGTCTTATTTGTGATCATTTGGGTGAATGCCCAAAAGTGGGATTGCTGGGTCATGGGGGGGCTTTATGTGGAGTCTTTTGAGGAACCTCCATACTGCTTTCCAAAGTGGTTGATCAAGTTTACACCCCCACCAAGGATTCGGTAGGGTTCCCTTCTGTCCACATACCCTCCAGCACATGTTGTAAAAATATGGAACACTTCAAGAATTTGCATGTCATGCTTGCACAGGGGCCATTCTAATCTTCTCTCTATTATTCCAATGTTATGTATTTCCTGCTGAATTAAGCACAGAACATTTTTTATATATGAAGTGTAATTCATTTTCTTTCTTTTTATTGTGAAAATACTGCACAGAGGAGTTACAATAACATGAACAAGATAATGAATACATTTCTTATCAAGCATTGTTGCCTCCTCTTTGTTTCCCCTTCCTCTCCCTTCCCAAACTCCCACTAGCTCTGACACCTGATCCTCCCCCACACCCATCAACGTTGTAAAGTTCGTTTTACGACATAACGACTTCTATATCTCATTGTTGCAATGGGTCCAACTGTATCCCAATTTAAATGATATTTTTTCCCTTCCCCTCCAAAAATTATACCAACATCAAATACAGTGAAAGCAGTCGCTAAACCATAGGGGAATGACATACAAAGCAACATAGAAATCATCTTATAAATATATTAGAAACAATTGGATTAAAGAAAAATCATTTGAATACTTATCTTTGGGTATATTTCCCTAACATCAGCTTATCTGACCTTTCCTGTTTGACTCAGACATATACTAGTTATTGCAAATAAGGGAAACCGTGAGACCTATGTTTCTTTGGGCCTGGCTTACTTAACATACTTTTGTCCAAGTCTTGTCATTTCCTAACAAATGGGACAATGTCATTCGTTCTGATGGAGGCAAAGAATTCCCTTGTGTATATATACCACATTTTCTTGATCCATTCATCTACTGAGGGGCATCTGGGTTGGTTCCATATCTTAGCTATGGTAAATAATGCTGCGAAAACATAGTTTTTTGAGTTCTGGGCATATTTTAGACATGAGACCCTTGTCCGTTGTATGGCTAATGAAGATCTCCGAATCCGTGGGCTTTCTATTGATCTTGCTAGCTATGTCCTTTGCCATGCAGAAGCTCTGCAATTTCATGCAATCCAATAAGTCCAATTTTTTTTTGATTTGTTGTGTTTCTGGGTCTCTATTAAGAAAATTATGGGATTTGCAAGGATACTTAGAGTTTCTCCTATTCCATCCTGTAATTTTTTCAGACTGTCTGTTTTAACTCCAAGGTGTTTGGTCCATTTGGAGTTGATTCTTGTGCAGGGTGATATATAAGGATCTAGCTTTAGTTTTCTACAAGTAGTTAACCAAATGTGACAGCACATTTACTGAAAAGGCTGTCTTTCTTCTATTCTATTTTTTAGATTCCTTATCGAATATTAGATGGCTACAGGTCTGTAGGTACATTTCTGGGTTTTCAATTCTATTCCATTGGTCCTGAGGTTTGTTCTTGTGCCAGTTCCAAGCTGTTTTGTCTACTTTGGCTTTGTAGTAGATTTTGGAATTTGATATTGATATTACTCCAGCACTGTTCTTTCTGTTAAATATCGTTTTTTTCTATTCCGTGTCTTTTGTTCCATGTGAATTTTTGGATTGTCTGTTTTATTTTCTTGAAGAATGAAGTTTGAATATTAATAGGTATCACATTGTATTTGTAGATAGCCTTGGGAAGTATTGCCATTTTCATGATGTTGATCTTTCCAATCACGGAGCATGGGTGTTTTTGCCACTTTCTAAGTTCTGTTTTGATTTCCTTTTTCTGTTTTTTTAAGTTTTCATCATAGAGGTCCTTCACTTCTTTGCTAAAGTTAATTCTTAGATATTTCATTTTTTGTGAGGCTATTATGAATGGAGTTACTTTCCTATTCAAGCCACACTTTTCTCATTGTCGGCATACAGAAAAACCATTGATTTTTGAAGGTTAATTTTATACCCCTCTACTTTGCCAAAGTTTTGAATCATCTTGAGTAATTTTGGAGTGGAGTCCATGGGATTCTTTAAATACAAATCATGTCATCTGCAAAGAGAGAGAGTTTTACTTCTTCTTTCCCTATTTAGATCCCCTTTATGTTAGCATCTTGCATTATTTCTGTAGCTAGGCATTCTAATACAAGATTGAAGAGCAGTTGAGAGAGTGGACATACTTGTCTCAGTCCTGATTTTAAAGGAATTGGCTTTAGTTTTTCACCATTGAGTATAATGGTGGCTGTAGGTTTGTCATATACAGCCTTTATTGTATTGAGGAATGTTTCATGGATTCCTAATTTTTCCAGAACCTTGATAATAAAGGGGTGTTAGATCTTGTCAAATGCTTTTTCTGCATCTATTGAAATAACCATATGGTTCTCATCCTTGTTTTTGTTGATGTGATGAATAATGTTAATTGATTTGTGAATATTGAACCAGCTTTGCATCCCTGAAATTGAATCCTGTTTGATCATAGTGTATAATTTATTGGAGTAATTGCTGAAGTCGATTTGCCAACATTTTGTTCAGAAGTTCTGCATCAATATTCATCAAAGAAATTGGTCTATAGTTCTCTTTCTTTAATGAGTCCTTTCCTGGTTTTGGGATGAGGGTGATTATGGCTTCAAAGAATGAGTTTGGTAGTGAACTTTCTCTTTCTATTTAATTGAAGAGTTGGAGGAGTATTTGTGTGAGCTCTGCTTTGAAGGCCTTGTAGAATTTTGCTGTAAAGCCATCTGATCCTGGGCTTTTCTTAGATGGGAGGTCTCTTATGGCTGTTTTTATTTTAAGGCTTGATATGGGCCTGTTAAGATGGCTTGACTCATCTTGTTTCAGTTTCGGCATGTCCATATTTGCTTGGAAAAGGCCTATTTCTGCAAAGTTCTCAAACTTATTAACAAAAAGTTTCGAGAAGTATTTCCATATAATGTTATCAATCTTGTTTGTTTCTGTGGTGATGTTTCCATTCTCTTCTCTGAGTTTATTTGGGTGTGTTCTCTTGTTTTTCTAATAAGATTTGCTAACCGTCTCTCACTTGTGTTAATTTTTTCGAAGAAACAACTCTTTTTTTTATTCTTTCCATGTTGTTATTGGATTTTAATTCATTTAATTCTGATTTAATTTTGATTATTTATTTCAATCTCCTGGATTGGGTTTTATCTTGCTGCTCTTTTTCAAGGATGCTTGATGTCTCATTAAATTATTGGTTTCAGATCTCTCCAGTTAGTTGATGTAGGAACTCAAATATATAAACTTGTCTCTGAGTACTCCCTTTGCTCTCTCCCAGAGGAGCTGGGAGTGTGTGTGTTCATTTTTGTTGAATATCATGACCACTTGAATTTCATTTCTAACCTCTTCCATGATCCACTGGTGGCTCAACAGTGTGTTGTTTAGCCTCCACTTGTTACAGGAATTTCTTTGGTGGCTTTAGGTGTTGAGTTATATTTTTTGCCTTGTCATCTGGGAGAATGCAAGGTATAACTTCAATATTTTAATGTTTCTTTACAAGTTTGGTTTGTGACCTAAAATGTGTTCTATTTCGGAAAATGTTCCATGTGCTGTTGGGAAGAACGTGTATGCTGATGCTGCTGGGTGGAATATTCGGTAGATTTCTGTTAAATCTAGTTGATCTATGCAATTGTTAAGGTCTGCAGTTTCTCTGTTGAGTTTTTCCCGAGTTGATCTATCTAGTGTGATAAAGTCCTGAACAATTAATGCCTTTGGATATATGTGAGATTTGAGAGAAAGTACGATTTTCTGAAACTAGACAATTCATCAAAAAGTAAGTCGTGAAATTTTAGAACCATGTACTTCTTACCTAAGCACACATTTAAGAATAAAGGCAATATTGACATGACAAAAACAAAATAAGTCCAGATATTTGTTGTTCAAGAGATGTGTAGGAGGAGAAATACAATTATCCTATACAACCACCTGTCTTAATGGACACTGCAGCAAGTGGTAAGGTTTGTTAAAAGTTTTAATGTTTTAAATATATTTAATTTTGGGAATTTGCTTATATATGCCATAATTAGGACTGTTTGGCAGGTCATAAAACTTTTCTATAAAGTATTTAAGATTGACGGTAGTAGACATTCTACTAAGTATGTTCATTTTCAGAAACTTTACTAATGAGAAGTTGCAAAGTCTTTGTGTAAAGAATTCAAGTGAAGAGTTAAGACTTTGTTAACTACACAGCTTATGTTAAAACTTTAGGGCTTCCTTACTTTATATTTTAGCGAGGAACAAATGATGATATAAGCCATATACAATTCATGAGATGAGTCATAAATAGTCATCTTAGTTGGTAACTTTAAAGACTACACATAGCCTATAAAACTCTTGTTGAACATCATAATCTTAGCCAGTTTTAAATATACAGGAATATGAGAAAATAGTAAAACCTAATATGTAGTACACCATCAAATACTGAAAACACTGGTAATTGTTTTGTTTTATATTTTATTAATCATTAATATTTAATAATTGGCTTTATTTATTTGTATTATTGTTTCCCTTGTTGTAATATAATACAACTTTTTGTAAGTCGTACTTTGAGAAGGTTACTGGGATGGCAAAACCATTTTTATAGGTGCATGTGAATTTATAAAGAGGAAAATTAAGAACAAAATATTTATTAAAAAATCTTCAAGTAAAGTGTGAATCAGGAGTATTGATAAATGTCCAGACCTAAAATCTTAGCCCTAGGCTGAAGCAGCGGTATTACAGAGTTGAGGCCACAAATGTGAGAGACTGTGTTTTGTTTTGTTTTATATTTTGATTTTGTTGATCATTGCGGTTGAAATCCGGGGCCTGGGTGCTGTTCCTCAGCTCAAGGCTACTGCTATCACCTGAGCCACAGCACCACTTTCGTCTTTTTCTACTTATGTGGTGCTGAGGAATTAAACCAGGACCTCATGCATGCATGACAAGTAATCTACCACTGAGCGACCTTCCCAGCTCCTGAGAGACTGTTTTAAAAAATAATCTAAAAATTATTTGCTTTCTGCTTTGGGTTATATAATGAAATATATGAATATGAATATAGATCTATAGCTATATCTATCTATCTATCTATCATCTATCTATCTATCTATCTATCTATCTATCTATCTATCTATCTATCTATCTATCTATCTATCTATCTATCTATCTATAGTCTGATATGGTGCTTGAATTCTTGGCTTGGGAACTCTCCTTATGATCTTCAGCTCAAGGCGACCCCTCTACCGCTTGAGCCACAGAGCCACTTCCAGTTTTCTAGTGGTTTATTGTAGATGAGAATCTCATGGACTTTCCTGCCTGTGCTGGCTTTGAACCAAGGTCCTCAAATCTCAGCCTCCTGAGTAGCTAGAATTTCAGGCAGGAACCACAGCATCAGGCTCTTTTTATATTTTTGTGAATTGTCATACTTTGAAATTTATTTTAACTTCGGCCACTTAATCCTTTTCAAAGTCATGAAATATCTCTGAGAGTTTGCTTCTGTGAAGATTGTTTTTGCATTTATAATTTCTTCTTAGTCATTTTTATTTTTATCAAAATCACTTTATATTTTATGTTGATGTGTTATCATACATCAGATACCTTCAAATGTACATTTAGAGTCTAAAGATAGCAGTATGAATATTCTCATACAACTCTTGTTTATCTGTTATGCACTTTCATTATTATGATATTTCTCTGTCTTTTTTCTCTCTCATTCATTCTCTTTCTCTTTCTGGCTCCATGTCTTCTACTTAGAATTTCTGCTGGTCTACTATTATACTTCAGGATCCACTGATTTTGGGGGAACATGATAGGGACCATCAGTTATCCTTGCATTCTTCGAGAGTTGTAACAGTGACGTGATATTATTCTTTGCCATTCTAAATGGCAAGAATTCCCTTTCACTTTTACTACTATTATAAATTTTTTATATTTCATATAAAATATTATATATTTTATCTCATAGGAATCATTGGGACATATAAGATACTTTTAAACTGTGACCTAAATGTTCTTTTTCTTTTACAAACATCATTTTTCTTTTATTATCAGTAAGGAAATACATGTAATGAAAACAAATCTATCCTATGGAAAGTAGACCGAAGTTGTTCACAGGGATGAAGAACAAGCTAATGGGGGAAGTAAGTACAAAGGATGCCCATCATAGAGCACAGATCCTCAGAATAGTTTATCATGAACACTTTGTGAGAAGGACAAGGTGCTGGGAACTAGAGATTAAGTCACGGAACACTTCATATATATGCACTATATTTATATATGTATATTTGTATATGCCATTATATATGTACACATTTATGTTACTATATACACAAATACACACATACATTTACACTTGCATACATGCACACCTGGAGAAAGACACATAGTCACAGCCAACACAAGTTTCACTACTTGCTGAATATGCCTTAGATTGAATGTTTGGAACAAAATATGTTCAAGATGTATTTGTCTCTAAGAGTTCTTTTACCACTCCTCTTATCTCTTAAAACTGGTTGGTTTTGACAGAACTGACTTGCAAAATTCAGTACAAGTGATAGCAAGTCATTCAGAAATCTCAGTAAGTAAAGGTCATATGCTGATTCCCTGCTTCGCATGGAATGCTTGCTCTTGTAGACACTCTCAACAACCAAAGCAGCAGGAGATTATCCTGGTATAGAATAAAGTTATAAGGCTTTAAATGGCATCCTTCCTTGACCTCTTTTCCAACAGCCATCTTCATTTCCTAAGCACATGAGTGAGTCCTCAGAAGACTGGAGCTCAGGTCAACATTTAACCAACCCATGTGAAAAGTCCTATGTTAGAAATGTTGACTGAGGTATTGCTGATTTCCTGACCAAGAAAATAAGAAAAAAGTAAGTATTTTAATGTATTAAAATTTGAGAATAATTTGTAACCTGTCAAGAAATATGTATAACACAATTAAAGCAACTGACAAAAATGATGTGTGTTTCATTTATGTGCTCTTGAACTTGGCGAGTGATTTTCGGTGTGTCCACACAAGTAGAATCAGATTAAATCAAACCAGTATTTCTTCATTTAAATACATGGAAAGGATACAGATTGATCCATTGTAACAATGATATCGACAAGACACACTATCAGAGGGAGGGTGGAGGAGGGGTTGGGGAGGTGTAAATGGCAAGGATGGGAGGGGGAAAAACAAAAGAGGGCTTAAAACATTCAGTAAGAAATGTACTCATTACATGAGTTATGTAACTGTGACCCCTCTGTACAGTATCTTTACAATAAAAATATATATTAAAAAGATACAAGGAAAATTTCTGTACTTATAGGAAGTTGTATTTGTCACTCAATATCAGTAAGGTATTGGTTTTAGGACCACAGGCATAATAAAACTTTGGATACTCAAATTCTCTACATAAACACAGTATATTATTTACATTAGAATCAGCCGACAACTTTAACTGGTTTTCCTACAAATTTATAGAATAGTGTACCTATGGAAAGATATATAAATATTGCATTTTCATATTGGATTACATATCCTTTCAAGTGTTGTCTAAAATTAACCTACACTAAAATCATTGTCATTGATATCCTTCTCAAGATTGCAAATGTTTGGACTTTCAGGTGACCTTTCACAAAGCTCATACCTCAAACATAACTTTTTAGTTTGTTCATGAAATCATAGGAACATAAACATATGGCATAAAATGTTAATTACCTTTATCTGCTGTCATTAATGTAGTATAACTAATACAATTAAGTATATATCGTGATGGAAAGAAGATTCTACCTTGTAAATACATGATTGCAGGCATGTACACACACACACACACAAACGCACATGCACACACACACACACACTCACATATATTTACCACTCCAACTCGAGTTAGTTTCCTGATATTGGTTCTTAGACAATGATCTAATAATCAAACTTTCTTGCCTAGACATAAAATACATTTATAGTTCCAAATATACAAAAACACCTGATCATTAAAAAAAGGAGAATATTTAAGAGAACCACCCAGCTCCTGAGCTATCTATTCCCTGATTTCATTCATTCATGATGATGCATTTTTCATATAATATTTAAAAATATTTTTGTTTCTCTGATTAGCAAACAAAAATATGCTGTCATAAAATACAAAATGTAGGTAAAATTACTTGTTTTTAATATACCTTATCAAAGACTTCTGTTTCCTTCTTGTAGAGTGTTTCTGACATATGCCCTAATGTCTAATATTAAGTTACAAAGGACATGCCATATTCTTAATTAATTTTTCCTAAAGGTTATGCTATGGAGTTGATTCTTATTTGTTTTCTTATGCTAAATTAAATTTTGTTTTTATGTTACTTCCAAGCCATTTGAAATATCAAAAAGAACGGGAAATTCACATACTCAATGCTATAAATTTTCCTCTGTGTATTACCTGTGCTGTTGTGTCAAAGAGGAGGTAGAATTTTGTGTGTTAACTTGCACTGAATTCCATAAACGCTGGAACTTCCCTCCATATTTCTTCAGTGACTCATTGATGATTTAGCAATGTGTTATTCAGTCTCTGTGAGTTTCGCAATTTTCTGTGATGCCTTTTGATGTTGAGATCTAATTTGGTCCCATCGTGGTCTGACAGGATACAAGGAATAACTTCATTTTTATTTTTGAATTTCACATATTTTCCTTGTGATCTACGATATGATCTATTTTGGACAACATTCCATGGGCTGCTGAGAGAAATATATATTGTGAAACTGCTAGGTAAAATATTCTGTAGATATCTGTTAGGTATAGCTTGTCAATGCAGTTATTTAGTTCTGAAGTTTTTTGCTAAGTTTTGACCTGGATATCCTGTCCAGAGGTAAGAATGATGTGTTCAAGCAATCAACAATGTGTTTGGATATATGCATGTTTTTATGTCAATTCGCATTTGTTTGATGAATTTGGGATCTCTAGGATTCAGGGCACTGATGTTTAGAATTGTTATATCCCCAGATGGATAGTTCTCTTTATCAATATTTAATGTCCTTCTTTGTCTCTTTTTACTTTCATACCACTTGAATTTAAAACCTATTTTATCCAATATTAGTATGGCTACTGTGGCCTGTTTATGAAGTCCATTTTTAATTTGTAATGGTGATGTACAGAATTGTTACAATTACATGTCAGATAATGAGCACATTTCTTTTTGAACAGTGGCACGTCTTCCCTAATGTTCTCCCAGTTTTTCCCTTCCAACCTCCCTCCCCCACAAGTTGTATAGTTCATTTTCAATGTAGTGTCTATTGAGTTGCACTGCTGCATTTGTTGACTCTTTGTCCCACTATGTCTGTGTTCCCTATTGCCCTTTCCAAACTGACATATAAGACCTAAGGTGTAGAAATAGAAAACAGCAACAGAAGGCAGAAGGGTAAAAGCAAAATAATAAATAAAACCTTACATATCCATTTCTGGAGATCATTTGGATGAACATTATTTTATATGATAATATTCATATAGCTATTGATCCTTTGTGATTCTCTCCAAAGGGCATCCTCCTTAGATCTTAGTGTGTAAATGTTTAGAATCCTATATAATTTATCATGTCCAAGTGTAATGGTTTCTCCTTTACCGTCCAAGTGTGTTTACTTGTAGAATTAGAGGCACATTCTAATACAACAAATGAGGGAAATCAGGCAACCTATATTTCTCTGAGTCTGTTTTTCTTCACTTAATTAAGTTTGTTCCAAGTCTTTCCATTTCCTTATAAATGGTGTAATATCATTCTTTCTGGATCCACAGAATTTCATCAAACCGAAAATTTTCTTCATGGCAAAGGAAAAAGTTAGGTAAATATATAGAAGAGAACAGAATAGAAGAAGATTATAACTACCTAATCATCAGATAAGGGTTTTCATACATATCCCATATTTAAAGATAAAAAATTAAACCCAACGAAAATAAACCTTAAAATAAACAAGAACCCCGTAAATATATGGGATAAACACTTAAAGAGAAACTTCTCAGAAGAAAACAGACAAATAGACATATCTCTCTCCATAAAAGAAATGCAAATCCAAACAACACTGAGATTCATCTCACCCCTGTTACAATGTCCTTTGAAAAAATAAACAATCACAGATACTGATAGAGATGTCGACCAAAGGAAACTCTATTAAACTGTTGGTAGGAATGTAATATTCTTCATGCAGTTTGGAAAACACCATGGAAGTTGCTCACTAAACTGAATAGAGAGCTACTTATGACCCAGCAATTCCATTTACAGGCATTTATCCAATAGAGCAGAAATAAAGCCACACTGAAGCTGCCAGCATAATCATGTTCATTGTTGCATTATTTTCTGTAGCCAAAATATGGAATCAACTCAGATGCCTCTCATTGTAAAAAGGGATCAAGAATTTATACATATAGATAGATAGATAGATAGATAGATTGATAGATATAGATAGATAGATGATAGATAGATAGATAGATAGATAGATAGATAGATAGATAGATAGATAGATAGATAGATAGATATGTGTAAATTTATATATATTTTATTTTATTGAATCCTGCTTACAAGTGTGTATGTATGTTTATATACATATATATACATACAAACATACAGCTATACATACATAATGTACTTCTGTTCATCCATCAGAAAGAATAATTTTTCCCCATTCTTAACGAAAGTGAAAGACAAAATACTGATGTTAAGTGAAATAAACTAGACCAAGAAAAACTTAGGTTACATAATTTTCCTCATTTGTGGTACACAGAAAGTGCCTATAAATGTAAAAGTAAACATACTAGATGGTATGCAAGGATGTACAAATAAATTATCTGAAGTGTCAGAGTCCATGGAGAGTGAAAATACAATAATTCTCTTAAAAGACTAAGTCAAAGCCCAACAAATTAAATACCAGTAAATGTTTACAGGAGAGGACAGTGGAGGAAAAGTGAGAGGGGTAGGAAATTGAAGGGAAAAAGGATAGAATACAGGCAAGAATCCCTTGTATAGTTCCCAGAATTGAAATACACAAAGGAAAGGGTAGTGAGAAATGGGGTGAAGATTTTGAAGTGGTAACACAATTCTAAGTGCACTGTACACATAAACTGCTTTGTTAAATGGCAAGTAATTCCATATAAATATTATCAAGGGATACTTAATCAGGGGTAAAAGCAAACATTTGTGGAATGACATTCTCTTTAATAAGTGGTGATAAGGTAGACCATATGGGGGGGGAATTAAAAAGTGAACATTGACTTAAACATAATTTATTCAAATGTTATCTTCAAGCAGGATTAAAATGTGGCATATAAAACAAAAAGAGTGATGTAAATGTAAAGCAAAGAAAGTTGTCTTGACAATTTTGGAGATGAAGCACTCTTAAATTTGGCATTAAAATTACAGGAAAGGAAAACTTGATATAGCAGAACTCAATACCAGTATAAAATAATTTTGTCTGTGAAAACTCATATGCAAGTACTGAATAGAAGTTGGAAGTTGGGGGCTCATGTATCTCATCCTAGCTATTTGGGAGTCTGTGATTTGTGTATTGCTGTTTGAATGCAGCCCACAAAATAAACTCCCTGAGAATCTTACATCTGATAAACAGCAAAAAAGCTAGAAGTGGGGCATGACTCAAATGGTAAATTGTTAACAAATTGCAAGAAATCTCAGGGACCATGAGTTCACACCCCAGGAGCATACATTCATATACAAAATTAATAGTGATGATGATGATGATGATGATGGTGATGATGATGATGATGATTATGATGAAGGGTACCCAGTGTCAAGGACAAAATATTTGCAAATCCTGTACCTAAAGAATGCCTCAAATCTAGACTCTGTATAGAACTCTCAAAACTTAATGTTAAAAAGAACACCAAGGGCTGGGAAGGTGGTTCAGTGGTAGAGTGCTTGCCTTGCAAGCCAGAGGCCCTGGGTTCGATTCCTTAGCACCACATAAGCAAAAAGAAAAAATCGGATGTGGCGCTGTGGCTCAAGTGGTAGAGCGCTAGCCTTGAGCTGAAGAGCTGAGGGACAGCACCCAGACCCAGAGTTCAGGGCCCATGACTGGATCCCCCCCCCCCAAAAAAAAAAAACGAACACCAAGTATAAACCAACAAAATACATGTTGTGAAAAATAAACACAAAAGAAGAATCATCAGTCATCAAATAAATGCACATTAAAACTAAAATGACATCATAAGACATGTATGAATATTACTTCACATAATACAATAATGACCATACTAAACGCTATCAAGAAACTGGATCCTGGCAGGAATGTCAAATGGGAAAGACACTCCTGAAAATGTTTGACAGGTTCCTAGAATGAAGAATATGCAAATACCCACAGTATAGCCCAGGGATTGAGCTCTTCAGGCTTTGTCTCATAGAAATAAAATGTAACATTCACCCAAAGGCCAAAACACAGAGGATTATAGCAGCATTATGTACTCTAGTCGAAGAAATGGAAATCAATTCAAGCTTTCTTCAAGTGAATGGGAAATGAATTGTTCAACATTCTCTAATAACAGAAACAAAAGGCAACTCGAGAGAATACAACATAATATTAAAGCATAAAATAACTGGGAATAATCTACCACAGATTTGAATTCAATATTAAAAGCTTAGTTACTACATGATCAAGAAGTCGGAAAGAAAAAAAATATGTTGTTTGCCAAGATGAAAGAGTTTTGGGATGGGAGAACGAGAAGTAGTGGGGTTAATAATAAAAAGGGAAGCATGAGACAGACTTATTTTTGGTAAAGAAACGTATCTGTAAATATGGTATATTCATATAGAGTTGATTAAAATTATATTGGACTTAATATGTTTAGAAAATAATTAAAATAACTGAAGTATTCATAAGGTACTTGTGAAATATTAGTGTCCCACTTGTGATATCATACTAGAAATATCAAAATAAATTGGAAAAGTATTCAAAAGATTTCTCTGTGTTCTTATAAGATCATAAAGATCCATACTAACCTTAATAAAACTTAATGAAATATAGAAAACAGAAGTTACATTGAAAAATGGGGACCAAGCTTGAAATATACCTTGATAATTGTAAGGCAGAGATTTAGAAGTCTGATATCAGAGCCAGTTCTGACAAAAGAAAATTCATGAGAAACTACAAAAACAAAGAAAGCTAGATATAGGGTAATTTCCCTGTTATCTCACATTTGTGGAAGCCATAGGAAAGAGATCTTTGCTTAAGGGAGGCTTGGCCTGAAAAATAATATAAAGTGATTAAAGCCTTAGCAATGTCAAGCACCAGTAGTGCCAAAGGAAAAAAAAAAGAGAAGAAAACAGAAAAGGAAAGGAAAGGATAAAAAAGGCAACTATTTCCTCTTCATTCTTGTAGTTTCATGTCATTGGGTACAAGAATTGAGAGTATTTTGTTTAATGTTTTTAGATTCAGGCCTCTCTCATATGAAAGTATTTATTTCAAGTAATTATTTCTACTGTTTATTAGCTTATTATTAGGCCTTTATGGAGATTGAACTACAACTGAGCTGTACCTGCAGGTCTCTTGTATAGTTTTGGAAATTGTTTATTAATTCTTCAATAGTTAGCTATTCTACTTTTCATCTTATCTTTTCTCTCCTACCTTTACCCCTATGTATTTTTTTTATGTGCTGAAATTTTTCCTCAATTTTATCTTCTAAACTTAGAATTTTGGTTTTAAGTTTACAGAGAAGTCGGTTATTTTTATGACATCTTTTAAAATTATATAGCAATATATGTATTTCACATGTATGATTGATTCTTAGAGTTCATTTCAATAAGAAACATTTATATGGTCATATACACATAACTACTGAGCCATTGTGATCCTCTACTAAGAATAGCTTCCCTTGTTCTTGCCATGTGAATGCTTAGAGTGCTCTTAGTTAAGCATGTCCAATTGTAATTATTTGTCTTTTACTATCTATTGGATTAACTTGTAGATATATGGACATGTCTAGTTATTACAAATGAGGGAAACCATGCAGCATATATTGAATTGGATCTGGCTTATTTCACTTAATATCATTTTTTTCCAGACTTTCCATTTCTTCAAGAATGGGGTAATGTCATTCTTTCCAATGAAAGCACAGAATACCAACAATACAACAGACCCAGAAACTGACATATAATCTTTGATAAGGAAGCAGAATAAAGGATGGAAGAAAAACAGCCTCTTCAAAAAAGAGTTTGGGTAGAATTGTCTGTAGACAGAAAACTGAAGTTAGATCGTGATATATCCACCTGCAACAGAATCGATTCCAAATGGATCAAAGACCTCAGTGTAAGTTCAGATACTTTGAGATTGTTGCAGGAAGAGTTAGGGGAAACAGGAGGGCTCCTGGGCACTGGCCAAAAATTTCAACGTAATTGTGGATAAATGGGATTACATCAAACCACATCAATCATTTGTCAGACACAAAAGAAATGAAGAAAAAAGAGATAGTGTAGCACAGATTTATTAAGAAGGAAAGCTATAGATGAAAGCCTCACCCAATGCTAAATCCTTACTCCCTTTTCTATCTAGGTTATTTATAGTGGGTTGACATGAATACAAGAGTTTTCTGGTGGGGATTCGAACGAAAACAACTAATGCTAAGACAGAGGTAGCATGTGAAATGAGTTGTAACTGGAGTAAGGAGGAATTAAGCAGGGGGATCTAGTTCAAAGCCTTGGCTTGGTACCAGCTAAGTAAGGTATATCTGCACCAGGGAAGGGGAATAAAACAGGAATGGCTAGAAACAAAAGCACTGGTCTGAAGCCTCAAATTAAGGACCCCAGCCTGTGTGGAATGATCTCTAACATGAGGTAATATTTAAATTAACAAGCATGATTTTAGATGATTGCAGAGTGGGATGGTGCATAGTCACAGGAATGTCTGCTTTGTCAGGTAATCCAATCTGCCCTTTCACATGTTACCCAATAGCCAGGTTTCAACGCAAATGACTACAATGAGATTGTACAAATGAGACTGCGACTTTTCCCTCTCATGAATCAAAATTCTGTCAAATGATTTCTGTTTCAAATTTGTTTATACATTTCTCATGATCTTTCCTACTATTTTGTCTTCATTATTGATGTCCATAGTACGTTTTTGTTGTCATCTTGTGTGTATATGCCATTTTTAGGGCTTGAGCTCAATGTTTAATGGGCTCCCTTGTATTTTTTGCTCTTAGCTGATGACACTCTATTCCTTGAGCCACATCCTCATCTTCTCCTTCTTGCTGGATAATTGGAGATAAGTTTTCACATTTTTGTCTGTTTGGACTGACATTGAACCAAAATCTTCAGGTTTTAGCCTCCCGAGTTTCTAGGATTCTACATATAAACGGCTAACACCAACATTTGCTTTACTGTTATCTTAAGTATGTGTTAGAAGAATGTTGAAGTATATTTGTGGTAAGTGTGAAATTTTCAAATACAAGTTTAAATTATCTTGATATTATGTAACTGTTATCAATTTTAACAGCTAAATCAATTAATTTTACACATTCCCACAGAAATATAATTGAAAACGAAAGGCATAATTATTTTCTTAATACAAGTAATGGAACCATGAATTTTTTAACGTTACAATTCATGTTTTATATAATTTTGATTAGCAGACATCCATGAATAAAAGTAAATATGTTAATTGTAAACCACAAGAAGCAAAGTGATTTTAGTTAAGAACAGATATTTCATCAGAGTCAGAAACTATGTTTTTGAGAATTCTCACTAAAAATAGAAGTTACATGCAGAAATTAATGGATATGATGTAGATTGAACATTACACAACATATGAATGAATATGTAAATATGTAAAATATAAAATGTAAATATGTTAAAACATAATTATGTAGCCAGGTGCCTGTGGCTCATGCTTTTAACACTAAATACTAAGGAGTCTGAGAGCTGAAATCATGGTTCAAAACCAGCCTAGGCAGGAAAGTCTGTGAGATTCTTATCTCCAATTAGCCACCAGAAATCTGGCAGTGGCCCAAGTGGTAGAGTAGTAGTCTTGATCTGAAGAGCTGAGGGACAGTGTCCAGGCACAGATTTCAAGCCCCATGACTGAAAATAAACAGTTAGAAATAAACTATGCTTTAAAGTGCTAGCCAAGGCAAATGGTTTATTAGATATTTAGAGTCATGTTCAGACTTTGTGGTGGAAGCCAGAAAGAGAAAAAAAATCACGTTTTTATTCTTCCTTGAGCCACTCTAATTTACTTAATCTATTTCTGGAAGAATGAAATTCTTGATGTGAAGCCTTTTGCTTGATATCCACAATGTGTCATTCTTCCTTTATTAATAGGAGAATTTGGAGAAAGGATGAGAATTCACACTAGGAAAAGGAGAAGAGGAAAAGAGAAGGAGAATTCTAGATATTTTGTTCTTCCTCATCTCAATCACAAGGTCTGGATAATGATTGTGGATATTAGATACATGCTCTAGAGTGATTAAAAACATAATGGAATTCTATGCCTCCAGCAGAAAGAATGACATTGCCCCAATTGTTAGGAAATGGAAAGACTTGGAAAAAATTATATTAAGTGAAATAAGCCAGGCCCAAAGAAACATAGGTCCCATGGTTTCCCTTATTTACAATATCTACTATATGTCTGAGTCAAGCAGAAAAGTTCAGATAAGGTGATGTTAGGAAAATGAACCCTAAGATATGTATTCAAATGTTTTTTTTCTTCCATGCATTTGTTTCTAACGCATTTATAAGATTATTTCTTTGTTGTTTTGTATGTCCCCCACCCACAGTATAACCCCTGCTTTCACTGTATTTGATGTCGGTATAGTTTGTGGAGGTGAAGGGGAAAAACAAGTCGTTTAAATAAGGATACAGGTGGACCCATTGCAACAATGAGAAGTACAAGTTGTCATGTCGAAAACGAGCTTTACAACTTTGGTGGGGAGGAGGATAGGGTGAGTGGGGGAGGCTGGGAATGGATGGGAAGGGGAAACAAAGGAGGAGGCTGCAATGTTTGATAAGAAATGTACTCATTATGTTGCCCATGTAATTGTAACCCCTCTGTACAGTATTTTCACAATAAAAAAAAAATAAAAATTAAAAAAAGAAAAAGATAACCCCACAAGTGATCACACGAAGAATGCTTATTTATAAAATATGTAATAGCATCAAACAGGAAATGCTATCTATTTGTTTAGTTCTTGCTTAGTATTTGTTAAATTCTGATGTGCTATCGTAAACTATCATAAAGGGATATAAGAATGGTAAGCAACTAACTTATTATTTTTTTGGGTGGGGGGTCCGGTTGTGAGGCCTGAACTCTGGGCCTGAGCACTCTCCCTCAGCTCTTCAGCTCAAGGCTAGCCTTCTACCACTTGAGCCACAGCACCACTTCTGGCTTTTTCTTTTTTTTTGCTTATGTGGTGCTGAGGAATCGAACCCAGGGCCTCATGCCTGCAAGGCAAGCACTCTACCGCTGAGCCACCTTCCCAGCCCTGCAACTAACTTCTTAATATCAAATTCTAATATTAGCTTAGTGCTACCTGTTATATATATGTGGCTGTATTTGAGTTTTGCCTCAATTTTACATGCTATATTCTTCCAGCATATAAGTAGAAGGAAGACTCTCTTTGGAAATATGCTATTTTTATAGCTAATTGAACACAAGTCAGCTGTTTGACACAGAAATGAGATAGAAATCTTCCCCTAGAAATTCCCTTTCACCATTTATGGTTTATTTTTGTAACCTGAAGTAAGTCACATGACTCATCTTGACACTCCAGAGTTGAGAGATAAATCTCACCTACTGGAAGCTGAAGGAGGACATAAAGTAACATGCAAAGATATGCAACACTTGAAATAAGGAGGGAAAAAATGAACCTATAATATAATCAATCATACTTGCCATAATATGTCACTTCCAGAAGGAAGATATTATTTACCTTTGTTTCTAAAAGTACTGAGATCTTCAAATCCTGCCTTTTATTCTTGGATATTACAGGAATTAGAGAACATTTGCATACTGAGACAGCAAAAAACTCTAAGAAAGCTGGAGTTAGCATTTTAATACTACATTTTGTTCTGCCTGGAAAGGAAATCATTTTATAGACAACAATTTATATTTTCTTACCTATTATCTTTTTTTTCCAGAACTGGTTTTTGTTAATATATGTGACTATCTACTAGAATAAATGTCTTCATTTATCTGCATCTTGTGCAGAGAGCATATTCAATTAGATGTAAATGGGAGTTCATCAGTAGCACTTTTTAAAAATGCAAAAAAATGTGGATAGGGAACCAAAATACATATTTTTCCACCATCACCTTCCACATCTCCTTCTTCCTTCCCAGGACACACCCAATCTATAAAAAGGCTACGATATTTGACTCTTGACTTTGAAAGTGGAAGTAGAATGCAATGGATGTTGGAGATGATGTTAATAGTGTTTTCTATAGTAATGTCACATACAACAGCACTATGAGTCCTGCAGCTTGTAACACTATATTTCCTTAGTTATGTGATAGGAATCTCAGCCTTACTGGACTTAGTATTGTTTTCCACTTCCTTTTCTACCACCTGCTCTGGATTATAATATATAGTAAAAAAATGAAAAAGTAATGCCATCTTAAAAATTCCCATTGTAACTTTAGAACTTTGGCACAGGGCAGGGGGAAGAGGATTGGGGGGAAATTCGTGGGCAGGGATGGGAAAGGGAAGCAAAACATGAGGCAGCAATCCTTGATACGAAATGTACTCATTACCTTGCTCATGAAATTGTAACCCCTCTGTACAATATTTTCATAATAAAAATAAACTTATGAATATAAAAAAGAGAGTCATTCAGAGGGTAAAAAACAGTTTTGACAGAAGAGAAGGAATAAATCCAGATGGAAGGAATAAATAATAATAATAACTAACGCATACCAGAAACTCTTCTAGGGAACCTATTTTGGTTATTGAAAAACTTGTTATCAACTAGGCTTATTCCTCATTGCCTTTAGAATTCTAAATCTCTTAGGCTAGTTCTCTGTGTGATAAATGATATATCCTTTTATGCTGTTCTTTCATACCTGATCTACTTTGTTTTCTAAAAATCTCAGTTTTTCTCTATTTCTATATGAACAATATCTGATACTATATTCACATAAACAGACAGTGGAGGATGGTAATGTAAGAGTCTCATAGCTCATGAGTCATTAATGAAACAACATGGAAAAGGAGGACTTATTACTACCTCAATTTTTCTAAAAAGTTGCAATGTGATCCATTGCTTCAAATTTCCATTCTTTGTCTTCATAGTGTCATTAAGTGCACTAAATGGACATATGAGCCAGACACTAGTGGCTCACGCCCATAATACTAGCTACTCAGGAATTTGAGACCATAAGATTGTGGTTCAATGTCAGCCTGGTCAGGAAAGCCCATGAGACACTTATCTTCAATTAACCACCAGAAACCAGGAAGTGGTGCTGAAGCTAAAGTGGTAGAGTATTCAATTTGAGCTTAATAGCTTAGGGACAATGCCCAGGATGAACGATCAAGTCCCATAACCAACTAAAATGTGTAAATATGACTTTGAATTTCCCCAAAAGGAACAACAAGGTCAATAGCAATCTTCCCAGGCAGAAAAAAATATAATTCTAAAATGATTCAGTGCACCTACTTTTGCTGAGTTATTTAAGATATGCCTTTTTTACTGGACGTATTGCCTTCTTTAAAAATTGTCAAATATTAGCTTTATAATAAACTTCATCTAATATTTCTTGTTTCAAAAAAGAAGTCTATAGAGTTCGTGTCAGTTGGCTTTCTTACAATCTTAGTTCAAAGCCAACCCAGGAAGGAGAGTCTGTCAAACTCTTATCTGTAATTAAACACCAAAAAAGCCAGAAGTGGATTTTTGTCTCAAGCAGTGGAGTACTAGCATTGGGGCAGGTGGGCAGGAAAGACAACTGTTCAGGGACAGGGTCCAGCCTCTGAGTTCAAGCTCCACAACCAACGCAAACTAAACAAACAAACAAGCAAACAAAAAAACCCCACATATTTCTTTGGGACCTTCCTTAAAGCACTGGTTTGAAAAGAGGATCATTTTGCTGATAATACTTACTGGATCCTGTTTTTTGGAATCCTTATTACTATAGAGAACTCAGGAACATACTAAAGGAATGGACAACTGACTTCTGCACCAAGAGAATCATCTCAGGAGGGAAATATGCATGCACAAGACACTTTAAAACCACCATTTCTTTCTTTCTTTGCAGTAGAACACTTTTTTGTTTGAGTGTTTTGTTTTTCACCTTTTTCTTTTTTGTTATTGTGAAAATACCCTACAGAGGGGTTACAATTACATGGCCAAGATAATGGGTACATTTCTTATCAAGCATTGTTGCCTCCTCCTTTGTTTCCCCTTTCCATCTCTTCCCCATTCCTCCCCATCCCCACTGCCACCCCCCCTGAGAAAGTTGTAAAGTTTGTTTTCAACATAAATTCTTGTACATCTCATTGTTATTTCCATTTCTCCTATGCTGGCCTTCAAATGGCATATTGTTTTCTTTAGTAATACTTTCAACTAGAAATTTGCAGAAAGGTTTTATATGAGTAAAGAGCAACAACACCCCAACAAGTCAGGGATAGAGTTTCCTTCAAGCCTATTCTTTTCTTGTACAGTAAAAGGGACAGCACAAATTAATTGGAACTTTGTCATTTTTCTATGTTCAATTCCTCTCTTGGATTCAGTTTCCACTTGCAGTATCAGTTCCTTCCACTTACTTCCAGTAACAATCTATAGTGCTTTTCCAGGTAAAATGAATGTTTTCTGGCCTCATTGAAATAGCTCAAGTATATTTTTGGACATGAGGTAACACATGTTTCAGAGAAGAATTCGTAACGAGAAATATGATATTTAAATGGCTTATAAAACATTATCTAAGTACATATGGTCATATAAGATGATAAGTGAAATGGACCCCAATATAGGGACAAAACTTGTTTTCTTCTTTCTTGCTATTGTTTTTAATGTATCTAACATGTACTATGTGATTTTTTTTGTTTCTCTTCTATTTTCTTCCTACTCGGTATAACCCCTGTTTTCACTGTATTTGATGTCAGTGACCTGTATCTTGCATATACATTTTTCTAATGTGGAGAGGGGAAGGTAAATAACTAAATGCTGAAACATGGATACAGTATGACCCATTGTCAAAATGAGATGAACAAGACACTATGTAGAAAATTTACAACTTGGGGAAGGGAGGGGGGAGTTGGGACGGTGAGAAGAAAAGGGATGGCAGGGGAAAAACAAAAGAGGAGGTAACAATGCTAGATAGATAATGTAATCATTAACTTACTTATGTAACTCTAACCCCTCTGTACACTATTTTTTTAAAGCGTGAAAAACCGTTTCCTGGAGCACATTATGTTCAAATTTCATAAATGCTCTGTAAATTAAAACCAATTTTAAATGGGAAGAAGGTTCTCAGAAATATATTTTGTGGGTGAGTGTGTGTGTTGTGCATTATTTCCCAAGGGTACATAAGTTAACAGTAGGAAAAACAATAGGAATAATAGGAGAGAGAGAAGCTCTGTGTTCAAGTATAATGGTTCAATACACTATAGAGACTTTGCATATAAGACAACTTTGAAACAATAATGCCAAGACCAGTATGTTGATTAATGGGAATGGTACATTACTACTAAGTGGAACATGGAGGATGAGACTACTCTCTTTCATCTACCAGCTCTAAATCAGGGTAGCTAATCATGCAAATTTGTACAAAGTAGAATGGAAGAATAATTCTGGTTCCAACGAATGTTGGATATAAGAGCATGGACTTTACTGGAAATAATATCAGATTGAGAGAGCAGGAATTATACTAGCAATGAACTGGTTGCTAAGATCACATTTCTTTTTCTTTCCTTTTCCTATTTTTTTTGATGGTTGTGGGGCTTGAACTCTGGGCCTGGGCAATGTTCCTCCACTGTTCAGCTCAAGGCTAGCTCTCTATCACTTGAGCCACAGCGCCAATTCCAGTTTTCTGGTGGTTAATTGGAGATAAGCCTCGGAAACTTTGAATTGCAATCCTCAGATCTCAGCCTCCTGAGTAGCTAGGATTAGGCCTGAGTCACTGGCACCAGGCTTAAGATCTCATTTCTAACAATGTACATTCAGGATATGTAATGTATATGTTCATCTAACTTTATATGAATTCTTTTGTTAAAAATCTGTGCTACAGATTAGACTTTGCACTTACAAAAATGTTTCTAGTTTAAAAGTTGATACTCCTGTAAAAATAAAACCTAAGAATTTAAAGAAGTCTGGGAAGTTCAGTTTGCATCCAGTCTGGGCAGAACAGTCTTTGAGACACTACCTATCATTAACCAGCCAAAAGCTGCATTGGAAGAATTACTCAAGTGATGGAGTAGTAATTATGAGCAAAATTGCTGAATAAGATCTTGAGGTTTTTGCATACATACATACAAACATGCACATACAAGCAGAAGCACTTATATGTGCAAACACATATATGCAACAACTCTCAGAATGTATAGAAATGTTAGAAAATAATAGAAAATATGTCCTGAGGAATACTA
Source organism: Dipodomys merriami (assembly GCF_024711535.1). Classification (NCBI taxonomy): domain Eukaryota; kingdom Metazoa; phylum Chordata; class Mammalia; order Rodentia; family Heteromyidae; genus Dipodomys; species Dipodomys merriami. The sequence goes on from NW_027202669.1 coordinate 112,004, forward strand.
TAACATGTGATAATTTTTAATATTAGAAAGTCGTCAAGTAGGAGGCAACAATGCTTGATAAGAAATGTACTCATTACCTTGCCCATGTAATTGTAACCCCTCTGTATGGTAGTTTCACAGTATCAAAAACTAAACATAAAACAGTCCTGAAGTAAACTTTCCCCAAAAAAGGTTGAGAATATTACATAGATAGGTCGCAGAGATAGTAAGAAAGTCAAGTTATCATAAGGGATCAGATCCATCCATGGAGGAAAGAATCAGAGACCATTGCACGTGCATCTGATAATATTCATATCCTGTGTTAAATGTTAGAACATGATTTTTAAATTGTACATAAACATTCTGAGCGGTCAGTCTAGTGGATAAGATCATCAGAGAAATTCAGAATTGCTAGTCTGTTTCTAGATTAAATAAACCATCTAACTATAGCAGGACAATGTGATACAAGTATGGAATTCTAGCACTCAGACTAAGACAGGAGGCTAGAGAGTGGAATTACAAAGTGATACCTTCCCTGGACCAGGTAGTATAATTTCATGTCAATAAAACAAACCAAAGAAGAACATAATACAGAGTTGGGAAGTTTGTCATTATGATTTGAGAAGTCAAGTTTCCTATTGAAATGTAACTCACATATAATCCTCAGTTGTGTTTTAAATACTCTCTTCATTACAGAATATTCCTAGATGAGATGCAAAATGGTTCATGATTTCCAACCAAAAATTTGAAAAAGTAAGTATCATTCGGTTGGATTCCAAAGAAATGATGAAGGATTACAAAATGTTAAGCATGGAGAAATAGAGAACTTCCTCTAATGTAGGAATTTGCAGACATGGCTAAATTGGAATTTAGATTTAAAATAAATATTTTTGTTTGTAATTTCATATTCTATTGGATATTACAAAATTGTTTTCAAGTAAAAGATTTTATTTGCAAATTCAGAAATAATTCTGGCATTCTATTTGCCTAGAATATTCTTTCAAGTGAGATATAATTAGAACTGAGTTAATAGATAATTCCAACAGTTCATATAGAGTATGATAATGTGATAATCTAGACAGCGTTGCCAACAAATGGATGATACTAATTTATAAATTTAGAAAAAGAGCAATTTTTTGAGACTTTAGTATAACATGGTATGAAGAGTGTAATTGTGTGACATCTTTTTTTTCCTAACTACACTTAACACGAAGAAATTTCCTTAATTACGTACCTTTGTATACAATGATAAAAAATGCTAGGTTTGGGATTTGTTTTGTTGTTGTTGTTGTTTGGTTTGTCATAGGGCTTATCCTCTGGGCCTGGGCACTATCCCTGAGCTTGTTTTTGCTCAAGGCTACTGCTCTACCACTTGAGCCTCAGTGCCACTTGTGTCTGGCTTTTCCTGGGCAGTTTATTGGAAATAAGAATCTAAGGTACCTTCCTGCCTCGGTGGGCTTTGAACCATAATCTTCAGATCTTAGCCTCCTGAATATCTATGATATATTAAAAATATATCTAAGTATATATAATATTTGCAAGTGTTCTGATTTCAAGAATACCACTGGGGAGAAAATGATGCAGGAAAGTTTAGTGTAGCGTTCTTTCCACCAAAGGAACAGTGCCCCATTAGCAGAAGTGTAGTACTTTTTCACAATAGTGATAAGCTAGTCATGATGTGAATTTAGGGGTTTTAAGGTGTACCTTACATGTTGGAACCTGTTAGGATAGTTTGACTTTACTGCATAAAAACTTGGGATTGATTATCATAGAAATAATACCTTACTTTGATGAATGAATGTGTGCTCTTGAGGAATTAATTATTATACATACTTCATAGTTTTATCTTCTACCAGAATGTGGCTATTTTTTTCTGTTCTCTTTTAAATATGCAATGCCCCATTGGAAACTGCATCTATTGCAGAATTAAATAAAATGCAAATAGGTACTGTTTTGAATGTCTCTGATATGGCATGTTCAGTTTTTGAAAATGAATAGTTAGTAGTCATAGGAATTTTGAAGAACACGTATATTCTATCCTCTTACAATTATTCAGTTTTAAAAGTTAGGAGTTTCCATAGAATTGAACTGTTTTCTGTTCCGTGTGACACAGTATTAAAATAATGTTTTTTTTCAAAATTATGGCAAATATATTGTGAAAATATTGTATAGTTAGATAACATTCAAGTTGATGACCCTCTGATAAAGGGGTAATTAATTCAAATTAGAAGCCATATATTGTTCATTTTCTAAAAAAGTTAATACACATAGAATAACATTTCCAATAGCATTACAGTGAAATTATTTGTAGCTTATTTTTTTATTTAATTTTATTGTCCAGGTGATATATAGATGGGGTTGCAGTACTTGTAAGTTAGTGAATACATAACATGTCAAACATTTTGCCCTCTCCCTCATTTCTCTCACACTTTTCCCTCACCTCATACCCCTCAGAAGTTGTAATGTAAATTTCCAATATGTTGTCTTGTGAGTATTTCTATTGTATTGGTTTGTCCTTTGTCCTTTGTCTCTCCATTTTGTTGTTCCTCTTCCCTTGCCAAATTAAGATAAATGTATATACAATACACAGGATACTGAAATCAAATACAGCAGAGGATAAGCCATAGGGGAAAACATAAAACAAAAAAGAAATCACATAGTACATTAAAAAGAACAACCACAAAGGAAAAACTCTGTTTCCATATCTAGGAGCTCATTTTGCTCAGCATCATCTTATATGGTTATATATACATAGCTATTGATACGTTCTGCTCATCTGCTAGGACTATCCTAGACATTTCCTAGTTATTACAAATGACGGAAATCATGGAATCTGTTTCTTTGTTTCTTGTTTATTTTACTTAGTAGGATTTTTGCAAGTCTTTCGATTTCCTTATGAATTAGAAGCATTGAATTCCACTGTGTACATATATATATGTATATGCATATATATATATATATGTGTGTGTGTGTGTGTGTGTGTGTGTGTGTGTGTGTGTCTGTGTGTCTGTGTGTCTGTGTGTGTATATATCATATTTTCTCAATTCAGTCATCGACTGAGTGGCATATTGGTATAAAACATGATTGCATGTAAGTGTCACTTAGGGTCTTTCAAACATGACAGATGCCACTTCTCCAGAAGTTCTAAAATCACGATTTCTAAGTAAGATAGGATTTTATGGTAGTACAAGTGTTGAGATATCTGCATGAATCTAACGTATATCTTGGACTGAATTAGGCAGAAAGAAATCCAATATCAAATAGGACAAAAATGGTAGTGAAGAATATTACCTTGAGAAAAATATAGGAGGCTGCCAGAAGTATGAAGAAATTCAGATAATTTTGAAGAATTTAGAATTGCAAGTTCAAGTATGTCTCTTTAAATAAAAATTATGTAAGTGGAAGGGTAAAAGAAGTTAGAGAGAAGAAAATAACTGACAGCAAATCATTGTCCCAACTTAGAGTATAAAAGACATAATCTATAAATTCCAAGTAAAAAAGAGACCAATATAATATGTCCCACTTACATGCAAAATATTTACTTGGCTTTTTCCTATTTTAATGCTTTAAAATAAAGAAGTCATAAGAACAGTTATGTGATTGTCATTACTTCAACCTAAACTCTAACTGTAATGAGCCCTTTTTTTCTCACTTTGCACTTGGAAATAGTCCCTATGTTGATGATATTTTGGCTAAATAGAGTCAGAGTTAGGGGATTCTATTTGTACAATTAACTCAGAATAATTTAAAACAGTTTTTCTCACGGTATCCAACTACATTTTCTGAAGCTGTACTTTGAAAACACCATCATACCTGAGCACATAATTTGAATTCACACTTCAGCATTTCCTTGGAATATTCGACTTTGTGCCTTCCTTCTTTTTTATACATTCCTTTTGAGTTTATAGTTGCCCTATTGCCATTTCATCTGTACAAACTTCTAAGAATATGGTTCAACTACCACTTCTTGTTTGCACACACCCAGTCTATGTAAGAAGGTACTTTGTCCATATTAAGCAATAGAGTAGTACTCCCTCTCTGAGGAGAAAACTTCCACAGTATAACCCTATGTCCACATTAGAGAATGTAGAATGTAAAGCAATTTGACACAAACAGCGATACTAGAATTGAAACGCTTCTTTGGGACATTTTTTGGAGCTCAATTTGCCCAGGAGAAATATAAATATCCACAAACTTTGGAGCCAATTAGTAACTAACCAAATTAAGACTAGATCATAGATGTTGTGTTGATACACGTCACCATTGTATTATCAGAATCATTCCCTACTTCCAAATGTGTATGAGAAAATGAAAGAAAGGCATTAAAGCAAAATGTCTTACCTTTTTAAGCATTTAATCTTAGTGGGAACGGTAATGTCTGAACTCTTCCATTCAATAAAACTTGAAGTATATAAGAGCACTTCCTACACATAATAATTTCTGGCAGGTTGATTGACAGAGTTATTTCAGTATGGAGATATCTCTAACTATGACTTAAGTAGAGTGTATGGCACTTATGATGGGTCAATGGCTATTGTAGCATTTTCTGTTCTAAAGAAAAATCAACTTGAGGAGTTTTCAGTAACATCAGTAAAGCTGTATGTTCAACCTAATACTTGGTGTTTCTTTTTCTACATTTATAATAAGTAGGCTGATAAGATATCCAAACATATCTAAAGATATTTCAATAAAATCCCAAACAAATGTGAATACATAGGTCACTTGTGCTGTAGTTCAATCTATAATCTCGTGGCTAAACAAAGTCTTCAAAAATATTCTCAAAATCATTCTAAATATAGTTCAAGAGAGTTATATCTGTATAATTCTTCTAAGGTCAGGATAAAAGCATTTGTTCCCAACACGTAAAATTAATAGGCTCTGTTGAATTCATGGATCAAGAATTTTATGTCTTCATATTTATATCCCAAAATTTTATCAAAACGACTTTCACCAAAACACTGTTCTTATTGAACTTGTTTATATCCTTTTAATTTTCATATCCAAATAGTGTGTTTCCTTCAATACCTTCTTACAAATTCTATCCTTTCTTTACTTCCGTAAATCTGTTTTTATTACATTTTTGTTTCCTTATTTATCTCTTTCTTCGAAATTGTTCACACTGTTGCTCATATTGCTCACACTTGTGTCAGAACTTTCCTTTACCTCTTCCCTTTAATAATTCACCCGATTTTATTACTGTTTTTCACATTCATGGTGGTGGATATTTTCGTGATGTCAAAACAGACCTATTTTTCCATCTGTTTAATAAAAACTTTAGAACTATCAGAGGGTTTTTCCCCCTGCATCCATCATTTGCACATGTAGTCCTTATCACCAAGAATATCACTCACACAGTTGCCTGGCCAGAGATGTAGAAGCCCTTTAGATTTCTCCTTACCCTTCTATTCCCGTACATTAGGTCAGATGTATGATGAAGGTTTTCTCAATTTCTCTCACTAATATGATTTCTATGTACTCCTTTTTATGCCCCTGACACAAGCCTGTTTCAAGTACTAATCACTGGTCACCTAGTCCTAAAACAACTATTTACAAAGCATGCTTTTTCCCCATAGTATTTTCATATTGGTCCTCTCCATCACCAAATTATTCTCCTTGTAAGCACACAGAGTGAAGAGTTCAGACACAAATTCTAGTATCATTATTTACTCAGTATTGACTGTTGGCCTTACATTTCTTATCTGTAAATGGATGTAATCTACCAGAAATATTGAAGAATATATTTGTTGACTTCTATAGCAAGAAAAAAGAAAAGTGAAGAGTCCTTACATTTTCCACCTTAGCTTACAAATAAGGAAAGAGTCAAATTCAGTTTGCTGATATAAAGTCACAAATTGTTTCATGCAGAAATAAAAATAAATTTTAGCTCCTGGCTCTAAGAACTGTGTCCTTTTAAGGCAACTACAGATATGTACGTGTTATTAGGTAAATTATGTCATGTGTATACAGCTGTATTGAACATTCTCTCAATATATCTAGAAAACATTGGTTATTGAATAGTATCTATATGAGAATGTTATTTGAACAAATCACACTAAGTTGAAAACTACATCTTAGTCCATCAAAATCTGGAAATAAATAATTTTACTTATAAGAAAAAATACCACCACGAAAAGTGAGTATATATTAGAGAGACTGCAGGAATAACATTAGAGTTTTTACTGTCTCTACCTGTTTATGTGATTGTATTTCTTGATATTGAAACTCTCCACTTGTTATTCTTGATGTATATAATCCAACGCTGTCTATTACTATGTATTCAATGTGGGGAATAAAGCTTCAAATATATCTAAACTTTTTTTCCTTTTCCATTATAACGTCATTATCAGGGTACACTGATCATCCACACCTAACTTGCCAGTTTCAGCTATGGCTTCCTTAATAGTCCGCCAAACATCAGCAATGCAAAGTCATGTACTCTTTCTTTGCCTTGTCATTTACATCCAGAATGGTCACAATACAAAAGAAAAAAAAGGAGCAGCCCCAAGATTTGAACTCAGGTCCTAGGATCCAAGGCTAGGCTGTGGCAGAGGTGCCAAGACCTGAGAGCAAGCCCTGTGCTCGGCTAACAATAATAATAATAATAATAATAATAATAATAATAATAATAATAATAATAATAATAATAATAATGCCCGGATTTGGAATTTGCACTATTTTTCTGGCAGGCCTTGTATTTGAACTCAGGGTCTGGATAACTTTGTGGCACTGTGGATGAAGGGGAAAGGCTCACCATCCTTGAAGACAAGAAATTCAGACCAGTTCCCAGAGCATGAAATGAAGCCCCAGCACTGGAAAAAATAATATTAATATATAAGATCTATTTACATACATGGGTTTAGTGCATATGATGTTTATTACCCTTATTTATTTAGTATTATTACACATATAACAGTTCTTTTATTACATCATATCACATAAGATATATTTGCATATGGATTATACATCATACTGAGACCCCGGACTTTCACAGAAAAGGAAAAAAAATGTGTCAAAATTGACTTCTTACTCCACGAATAAATTTTTGGACATGCTGAGATTTGAACTTATAGCCTACAATGGCCAATCCTTAAATGGGGTCACAGTCTTAGCACAGAAGCCTCTAGCAACCTGAGCTGCCAGAAAGTTTTGAGGACCTGTGATCAAGCCACAGGAATACCCAATATAGATAGATAGATAGATAGATAGATAGATAGATAGATAGATAGATAGATAGATAGATAGACAGACATGTAGATATATATGCAGAGAGAGGGAATGTGAGGATATTAAATGATATATATAATAAACAATTATCAATTTTCAAATTATGACTCCATTTAATGAAGTATCATGTTTGAATATTTATAAAAGCATTAATTAAAATTAGTCAATAACCTTCCATTAGGGGAATCATACCATGGTGCTAGAATCGAAGATATAAATCCAATAATTTTTATGTGGCATTCTAAATTAGAATCATATTTAATTTCAAATTTAATAATTACTTTTATAGCATTCCATTAGCATTCACATGAATAGGAATGAGTTTGTCAGGATCACCTTCAATTTGTGGGTGGCAGTCTTGGCATTCAAACTCCAGGCTTGGGCAGTTTATTTATAATGCAAACCATTGAAATGACAGCGTGAAAACTTCAGATTGTTATGATTACAAAAAAGAACAAGAAAAGAAACCCAGGAGCCACGGGCTCCTGCCTGTAATCCTAATTTGTCAGGAGGCTAAGATATAGAGAAGGCCAATTTGAATTCAACCAGGACAGGAAAGTCCAAGACATTCTTATTTCTAAGAGATCACAGAAAAAAAAAAACGAACATGAATTTGGCTGTGGCTCAAGGGCCCAGTATTACCTTTGAGCAAAGGAGCTCAGGGACAGGGTCTAGGCTCATAGTACAAACCTGGAACTGTCCCCACCGCAAAAATAGAGGCAATAACTCCTTGTCTCTGTGTATGGATGGATGATGGATGGATGAAAGGTATTCAGCAGGTTGCTCATGCCCAACTCTCCAACCTGGGCAAGCTGGGACAAGCCTTGAATTGTACAAAGTCTGAGCTGGAAGCTTGAACATAGCATCCTTTTCTGCCATTTAATAAATGAAGCATGATGGGACACCTAGCAGCCAGCCACTGCTTCCAGGGAGACCATAATACCTACACTGTAGGACTTGTCAAAGTTTCTGGCTCCATATTCTCTATCCCTCTGTAGAATGTGAGACTAGACCTCTGGGGCATGGTGGCTATCACTCATTCATCATTCCTCATTGCTGAGTCACAGGCTGGTCCCAAATCTTGGCAAAGATAAGAAATAGTCAGCAATATCTATGCCGAAAGGGGTATGCCAATCAATCTCACCCTCATAATTCCTATTAGAAGTGAGCCTTGGTCTGTGAATATGGCTTAGTGGTAGAGTGCTTACCTAGCACACACTAAGTCCTGAGTTTGATTGCTCAGTAGCACACAAACAGAAAAAGCCAAAAGTGGCACTGTGGCTTAAGTGATAGAGTGCTAGCCTTGAGCAAAAGAAGCTCAGAAACATGCCCAGAACCTGAGTTCAAGCCCAAAGACTGGCAAAAAAGTGAGCCTGGTGAGACATATTCTTCTGGGACTCAGAGGAGGACCGAGGTTATAGGTAAGAGGTAGGGTAGATGGCAGGTGCAGGTGGCTCACCCCTGTAAGCTACCCAGGAGGCTGAGATCTGAGGATCCCAATTGCAAGCAAGAAAGTCTATATGAGACATTTTTCTCCAATTAAGCATCCAAAAAGCCAGAAGTAGAGCTGTGGCCCAAGTAGTAGAGTGCTAGCATTGAGCACAAAAACTCAAGGATAGGATAGCATGCATGCCATGAATTAAAACCCCAGAACTGGCATGCACAGGCACACACTCACACACACTCACTCTCTCTCTCTCTCTCTCTCTCTCTCTCTCTCTCTCTCTCTCTCTCTCTCTCTCTCTCTCTCTCTCTCTCTCTCTCACACACACACACACACACCAACAGAGCATTTGCCAGTAAGCCTGCAAAAGTTCCATCTCTAGCAACTCAATATTAAAAAGAAGAGGGAGAAGGGAAGGAAAGACTTGCTCCACGAGGTGATATAATCAGTGCCAAAATTCCACAGGAGTTCTAAGATGTGGATTCAGGAGAGAAGGTCTCAGGCAGAAGGTCCAACATGGGCAAAGGTCCTGAGGTGTGGTGTAGAGCAGATGGTGTGTTTGGGATGAAGGTTCTGTGGCTTCAGACAAGTTTGGGAGGACATTCAAGGCTGTGTGAAGGTTTGTACTTGAGTCACAGGTAGGGTACACAGTCGGGTCCCAGAATGGAGCCCAGGGGGAAGATTAGCTTGCTTTTTACCAGGTACCCCAGCCATTTTCTGTGGCTGGATGCTTATTTTTCACAGCTCCTGACCCTCAGACTTCCTTTGCATGGAGGAGTCAAGGCAAACTCAGGGAAGAAAGCTTGCTTAAGAAAAGCTTCTAGCCCAATGCCAGTGGTGGTTCAACCCCTGTAAATCCTAGCTATTCAGGAGACTGAGGAAGAGATTGTGGGTCAAGCCAGCTCAGGGAAAGAAAGTTTGTGAGGCTCTTCTTGCTAACTAATTACCAAAAGCCAGAAATGGAGTTGTGGCTCAAGTGGTAGAGTGCTAACCTTGAGGGAAAATGTTAAGAGACCAGAGCCCAGGCTGTGAGTACAAGCCCGCGTACAGATAAAATAAAGAAAAGCTTTCAGGAGCTCCTAGTCTATTGTGGTGAAAGGCCAGATCAGCCGTGCACCGGTGGCTCACACCTGTCCTCCTACCTCCTCAGGAGGCTGAGATGTAAGGATCACTGTTCAAAGCCAGCCCAATTAGGAATCCTAGAGACTCTGATCTCCAAGGAACCTTCAGAAAACTGGAAGTGGCTCTGTAGCTCCAGTGATCAGCTGAAGAGCTTGGTTACGGCGCCCAGGCCCAGAGTTCAAGCCCCATGACCAACACCTGGCCTGCTTGGACCTCCCTCTGTTGCTCTAGGCAGATTACTTTCCAGTGGGCCACTGAGTGTCTCCCAATGTCTAGGTGTCCTACAAGTCTTGAGAGCAGCCTGTTTGGAGGCCATTACCTATAGAGCAAGCGACAGTACCAGAGAAGGGTTGAGCCTTGGGGCATGGAGATAATCAGAATGGCATCTATCGTGGGTGTAATGTATATCTGAGCAGTAAATTTACATCTCAGACAACGGTTCTGGGCCAGGAGGGGCAGAAGCTGCAAGATATCATACCAGGTAATGCCCACTCATGCGGGTATCACAAGAGTGTGAATTTGTCTCAGGAATTCACAGCCACCTGGTTGCTGCTTGTAGCAGTCGATATCCCTGGAGTCCAAGGGCTTAGAGGCATGCTTTCCTCACCTCACCAGTGCTCAGGGACAGATGAAGGTCTGCAATCGTGGGCCGACTACAAACGAGCATCCGTACTGTCCATCCCGTGGTCCTGTGGCCCTGAACATGGATGTATCTCTTGAGAGTTTACTGTGACTCTGCCTCAGGACTGCCCCCAGTTCTAGTTCAGCTCATCATAACCACCTTCCTGTGTGTGTTGTGTTGTGTGTGTGTGTGTGTGTGTGTGTGTGTGTGTGTGTGTGTGTGTGTGTGTGTGTGTGTGTGTCTGTGAGTGTGTGCATAAGCATCTTGGGACTAGGGCTTGATCTCAGCGCTTGGGCTCTGTCCCTTACTTTTTTCATTCAGGGCTAGCACTCTACCAGTTAAGCCACAGCTTTTCTTCCAGCTTTCAGGTGGTTATTTGCAGAAGAGAGTCTCACAGACTTTTCTAGCTGGGCTGCCTCTGAATGACAATCCTCATATCTCAGACTCCTGAGGAGCTATGAATATGAGAGCATGAGTTATTACCATCTGGCCACAGTTTCTTTCTTGGCTAAAACAGACTACCTCTCTCCAGCTGAGCACCCATCTACAGCTACCCCTCCTAACCCTGGCTTCAGATGAAACATAACCTCCTCCCCTGAGGAAAAAGAAATGGGATCTGGTTTGAGCTTTATGTTCTTCACACAGTCAGGGGCTGCTGGGAGCTGATGTGGAGGTCAGAGATCTAGGCCAGGGCAAGAAGACAGCTTTTAGAACAGAAGAGATTATGAAAACACAGCCTTGCAGCTGGGGTCCAGTGGCTCATGCCTATAATCCTAGCTACTCAAGGCTCTGAGACCTGAGGATCAATCAAGATTCAAAGCTAGCCTGTGTAGTGACTGTCTACTCGACCAGCGAGGAAAAACGACCACCACACCAGGAGTCTTCTCAGATCACGCTTTATTGGAGAGCCTTTTAGTTGTAGGAGAGCTTGGGCGCGAGAGAGCGTGCACCCGAAACACAGCCGCTTATATAGGAGAATCGGAACACGGGTCTTTCTATTGTTGGTCGCCTGCCTTTCACCGTCACCAGGTGTCATGGGATTGGCTGGGGACTCTACCTGGCTCGTGCACGCGCACAGCCCAGGCGTCCCGCCAAGCACCGTCTGGGGTGGTTACCTCAAAGCTGCAAGGGAGTGGGCGGAGTCTCGCCTCGGCTCCCTACAGTTCCCCCTGCTTTGTTTTATGGCAACAGGTAAGAGTAGAGGTTGGGCCTCTGTCTAAAACATTAGGACCTTGCACTGGCCTTCGCCTGAGGGGCGCGCCTTCCCCAGTGATGACCAGGCCCGTCCGATGCCTTTTTTGCAGAGGTGGGATCTTGGGCATCAACCCACTTGCAACCCAGCATGCTCTTCTTGAGGAGATGAGAACCATCTCCTCAAGTGCAGTGCACTTGCCTTGCACCCTGTCCCAAATTGCAAGTTGCATACCTGTCCCGGTGCAATGGGATCCCCTGATCCCTCGGGGTGCTAAGGCTATGCAGAATGGTAAGGCTTAACTGCCTCTTAGGGCCGACAGCCAGATCTGGGGTGAGGATCCACTCTCCAAAGCGGCTAATGCTTGCAAGATAACAACCTTGTACCTTCTGGTTTGGGCTCGAAGGCGACAGACCAACCATAGGCAGACCACGCATCCTCCCAAGCAGCAGGGTAAAAACATTCCGACTCCCACCCGCTCTTTGGAAAAGGACACTGCAGAGGCAATCCAGTCAGTAAATTGTAACAGCCCACAGCATCATTGGTTTAGCTATCACAAGGATTGCTATTAGCACTGTTGCTAACAGCAGGGAGATCAGCTGCATCTTCAAGAGGGGGTTTTTCTGCAGTCTCCACCGGCCTGGTCAGTCTCATTGGCACCCAGTGAGGTACTTCTTGACTCTGTGGAAAAACACAAACAGCTCCCCTGGATCTCGTTATTACCGGATCCGGTCCATACCATTTATTATTAATAACATCCTTCCACATAACCATGTCTTTAGTATCCATGGAGTCTCTTGTCATATGCCGATCTGCGGCAGACTGATCATTGTCATTTAGAATTAAAAAATTAAGGGTAAAGAGCGCAAGAGAAAGTCTTTCCCTGGGGGACGCGGACTCAGCAACTCCCCCTTTTTGCTTTTGAAGCATTTCTTTTATGCTTCGATTAGCTCTTTCCACTATACCTTGTCCTTGAGGATTGTAGGGCAATCCGGTGGTGTGGGCAACCTGCATTTGTGCGCAAAAGGCGCGAAAACCATGGGAAGTATAAGCAGGGCCATTATCCGTCTTAAGTCTAAGGGGCTTTCCCCAAGCTGCCCAAGCTTCTAAGCAGTGTATTCTGACGTGAGACACCTTTTCTCCTGCCAAAGGTGTGGCATGAATGACACCAGAAAAGGTGTCCACAGACACATGTAAATATTTCAACTTACCAAATTCCGTCAGATGAGTAACATCCATTTGCCATAGGGCATTTGGTCTCAACCCCCTGGGGTTTACCCCCACATGGGGAGGATGAAGAAAGGTAACACAAGATTTACAGGCTTTAACAATATCTCTTGCCACATGCCTGGACAAATTATATCTTTTCCTAAGGGTTTTAGCAGGTACATGATACAATCTATGAAAGTCTTTT